>NW_027476137.1:927500-945757 GCF_051020955.1 Megalopta genalis
TCGAAAATAATGGGTCGAGCGAATCGGTCGATTGCGCCGAGACGCGCTATGATGCAACAGACGAGCAATTGGAACGCCCGAATATTGAAGCGAAATCGTGTGTTTCGCATGATATTGAAGCTAAATCGTATGTTTCGCGTGAATTTGAAGCTGATTCGTGTATTTCGCATGAATCTGAAGCTAAACTGTTCATTTCGCATAAATTTGAAGCTAAATCGTTTGTTAAAAACCGCTATTTCGCACGAATTTGAAGCGAAATCGTGTGTTTGGCATGATATTGGAGCTAAATCGTATGTTTCGCGTTGATTTAAAGCTAATTCGTGTATTTCGTATGGATCTGAAGCTAAATTGTTCATTTCGCATGAATTTGATGCAAAATCAATTATTTAAAATCGTTATTTCGCACGAATTTGAAGCGAAATCGTGTGTTTCGCATGATATTGAAGCTAAATCGTATGTTTCGCGTGAATTTAAAGATAATTCGTGTATTTCGCATGAATCTGAAGCTGAACTGTTCATTTCGCATGAATTTGATTCAAAATCAATTATTTAAAATCGTTATTTCGCACGAATTTGAAGCGAAATCGTGTGTTTCGCATGATGTTGGAGCTGAATCGTATGTTTCGCGTTGATTTGAAGCTGATTCGTGTATTTCGCATTAATCTGAAGCTAAACTGTTCATTTCGCATGAATTTGAAGCTGAATCGTTTGTTTAAAATCGCTATTTCGCTCGAATTTGAAGCGAAATCACGTGTTTCGCATGATATTGAAGCTAAATCGTATGTTTCGCGTGGATTTAAAGCTAATTCGTGTATTTCGCATGAATCTGAAGCTAAACTGTTCATTTCGCATGAATTTGAAGCTAAATCTTTTGTTTAAAATCGTTATTTCGCACGAATTTGAAGCGAAATCGTGTGTTTCGCATGATATTGGAGCTAAATCGTATGTATCGCGTTGATTTAAAGCTAATTCGTGTATTTCGTATGGATCTGAAGCTAAATTGTTCATTTCGCATGAATTTGAAGCTAAATCGTTTGTTTAAAACCGCTATTTCGCTCGAATTTGAAGCGAAATCGTGTTTCGGATGATATTGAAGCTAAATCGTATGTTTCGCGTGGATTTAAAGCTAATTCGTGTATTTCGCATGAATCTGAAGTTAAATTGTTCATTTCGCATGAATTTGAAGCAAAATCGATTATTTAAAATCGCTATTTCGCACGAATTTGAAGCGAAATCGTGTGTTTCGCATGATATTGAAGCTAAATCGTATGTTTCGCGTGGATTTAAAGCTAATTCGTGTATTTCGCATGAATCTGAAGCTAAACTGTTCATTTCGCATGAATTTGAAGCTAAATCTTTTGTTTAAAATCGTTATTTCGCACGAATTTGAAGCGAAATCGTGTGTTTCGCATGATATTGGAGCTAAATCGTATGTTTCGCGTTGATTTAAAGCTAATTCGTGTATTTCGTATGGATCTGAAGCTAAATTGTTCATTTCGCATGAATTTGAAGCTAAATCGTTTGTTTAAAACCGCTATTTCGCTCGAATTTGAAGCGAAATCGTGTTTCGGATGATATTGAAGCTAAATCGTATGTTTCGCGTGGATTTAAAGCTAATTCGTGTATTTCGCATGAATCTGAAGTTAAATTGTTCATTTCGCATGAATTTGAAGCAAAATCGATTATTTAAAATCGCTATTTCGCACGAATTTGAAGCGAAATCGTGTGTTTCGCATGATATTGGAGCTAAATCGTATGTTTCGCGTTTATTTAAAGCTAATTCGTGTATTTCGCATGAATCTGAAGCTAAATTGTTCATTTCGCATGAATTTGTAGCTAAATCGTTTGTTTAAAATCGCTATTTCGCACGAATTTGAAGCGAAATCGTGTTTCGCATGATATTGAAGCTAAATCGTATGTTTCGCATGGATTTAAAGCTAATTCGTGTATTTCGCATGAATCTGAAGCTAAATTGTTCATTTCGCATGAATTTGAAGCTAAATCGTTTGTTTAAAATCGCTATTTCGCACGAATTTGAAGCGGAATCGTGTGTTTCGCATGATATTGAAGCTAAATCGTATGTTTCGCGTGAATTTGAAGCTGATTCGTTTATTTCGCATGAATCTGAAGCTAAATTGTTCATTTCGCATGAATTTGAAGCAAAATCAATTATTTAAAATCGTTATTTCGCACGAATTTGAAGCGAAATCGTGTGTTTCGCATGATATTGGAGCTGAATCGTATGTTTCGCGGTGATTTAAAGCTAATTCGTGTATTTCGTATGAATCTGAAGTTAAATTGTTCATTTCGCATGAATTTGAAGCGAAATCGATTATTTAAAATCGTTATTTCGCACGAATTTGAAGCGAAATCGTGAGTTTCGCATGATATTGAAGCTAAATCGTATGTTTCGCGTGAATTTGAAGCTGTTTAGTGTATTTCGCATGAATCTGAAGCTAAACTGTTCATTTCGCATGAATTTGAAGCTAAATCTTTTGTTTAAAATCGCTATTTCGCATGAATTTGAAGCAAAATCGTATGTTTCGCGTGAATTTGAAGCTGATTCGTGTATTTCGTATGAATTTGAAGCTAAATTGTTCATTTCGCATAAATTTGAAGCTAAATCGTTTGTTAAAAACCGCTATTTCGCACGAATTTGAAGCGAAATCGTGTGTTTGGCATGATATTGGAGCTAAATCGTATGTTTCGCGTTGATTTAAAGCTAATTCGTGTATTTCGTATGGATCTGAAGCTGAACTGTTCATTTCGCATGAATTTGATTCAAAATCAATTATTTAAAATCGTTATTTCGCACGAATTTGAAGCGAAATCGTGTGTTTCGCATGATGTTGGAGCTGAATCGTATGTTTCGCGTTGATTTAAAGCTAATTCGTGTATTTCGTATGAATCTGAAGTTAAATTGCTCATTTCGCATGAATTTGAAGCAAAATCGATTATTTAAAATCTCTATTTCGCACGAATTTGAAGCGAAATCGTGTGTTTCGCATGATATTGGAGCTAAATCGTATGTTTCGCGTTGATTTAAAGCTAATTCGTGTATTTCGTATGAATCTGAAGCTAAATTGTTCATTTCGCATGAATTTGAAGCTAAATCGTTTGTTTAAAATCGCTATTTCGCTCGAATTTGAAGCGAAATCGTGTTTCGGATGATATTGAAGCTAAATCGTATGTTTCGCGTGGATTTAAAGCTAATTCGTGTATTTCGCATGAATCTGAAGCTAAACTGTTCATTTCGCATGAATTTGAAGCAAAATCAATTATTTAAAATCGTTATTTCGCACGAATTTGAAGCGAAATCGTGTGTTTCGCATGATATTGGAGCTGAATCGTATGTTTCGCTGTGATTTAAAGCTAATTCGTGTATTTCGTATGAATCTGAAGTTAAATTGTTCATTTCGCATGAATTTGAAGCGAAATCGATTATTTAAAATCGTTATTTCGCACGAATTTGAAGCGAAATCGTGTGTTTCGCATGATATTGAAGCTAAATCGTATGTTTCGCGTGAATTTGAAGCTGTTTAGTGTATTTCGCATGAATCTGAAGCTAAACTGTTCATTTCGCATGAATTTGAAGCTAAATCTTTTGTTTAAAATCGCTATTTCGCATGAATTTGAAGCAAAATCGTATGTTTCGCGTGAATTTGAAGCTGATTCGTGTATTTCGTATGAATTTGAAGCTAAATTGTTCATTTCGCATAAATTTGAAGCTAAATCGTTTGTTAAAAACCGCTATTTCGCACGGATTTGAAGCGAAATCGTGTGTTTCGCATGATATTGGATCTAAATCGTATGTTTCGAGTTGATTTAAAGTTAATTCGTGTATTTCGCATGAATCTGAAGCTAAATTGTTCATTTCGCATCAATTTGAATCTAAATCGTTTGTTTAAAATCGCTATTTCGCAGAAATTTGAAGCGAAATCGTGTGTTTCGCATGATATTGAAGCTAAATCGTATGTTTCGCGTGGATTTAAAGCTAATTCGTGTAATTCGCATGAATCTGAAGCTAAACTGTTCATTTCGCATAAATTTGAAGCTAAATCGTTTGTTAAAAACCGCTATTTCGCACGAATTTGAAGCGAAATCGTGTGTTTCGCATGATATTGGAGCTAAATCGTACGTTTCGCGTTGATTTAAATCTAATTCGTGTATTTCGTATGGATCTGAAGCTAAATTGTTCATTTCGCATGAATTTGAAGCTAAATCGTTTGTTTAAAAATCGCTATTTCGCTCGAATTTGAAGCGAAATCGTGTTTCGGATGATATTGAAGCTAAATCGTATGTTTCGCGTGGATTTAAAGCTAATTCGTGTATTTCGCATGAATCTGAAGCTAAACTGTTCATTTCGCATGAATTTGAAGCAAAATCAATTATTTAAAATCGTTATTTCGCACGAATTTGAAGCGAAATCGTGTGTTTCGCATGATATTGGAGCTGAATCGTATGTTTCGCTGTGATTTAAAGCTAATTCGTGTATTTCGTATGAATCTGAAGTTAAATTGTTCATTTCGCATGAATTTGAAGCGAAATCGATTATTTAAAATCGTTATTTCGCACGAATTTGAAGCGAAATCGTGTGTTTCGCATGATATTGAAGCTAAATCGTATGTTTCGCGTGAATTTGAAGCTGTTTAGTGTATTTCGCATGAATCTGAAGCTAAACTGTTCATTTCGCATGAATTTGAAGCAAAATCAATTATTTAAAATCGTTATTTCGCACGAATTTGAAGCGAAATCGTGTGTTTCGCATGATATTGGAGCTGAATCGTATGTTTCGCTGTGATTTAAAGCTAATTCGTGTATTTCGTATGAATCTGAAGTTAAATTGTTCATTTCGCATGAATTTGAAGCGAAATCGATTATTTAAAATCGTTATTTCGCACGAATTTGAAGCGAAATCGTGTGTTTCGCATGATATTGAAGCTAAATCGTATGTTTCGCGTGAATTTGAAGCTGTTTAGTGTATTTCGCATGAATCTGAAGCTAAACTGTTCATTTCGCATGAATTTGAAGCTAAATCTTTTGTTTAAAATCGCTATTTCGCATGAATTTGAAGCAAAATCGTATGTTTCGCGTGAATTTGAAGCTGATTCGTGTATTTCGTATGAATTTGAAGCTAAATTGTTCATTTCGCATAAATTTGAAGCTAAATCGTTTGTTAAAAACCGCTATTTCGCACGGATTTGAAGCGAAATCGTGTGTTTCGCATGATATTGGATCTAAATCGTATGTTTCGAGTTGATTTAAAGTTAATTCGTGTATTTCGCATGAATCTGAAGCTAAATTGTTCATTTCGCATCAATTTGAATCTAAATCGTTTGTTTTAAAATCGCTATTTCGCAGAAATTTGAAGCGAAATCGTGTGTTTCGCATGATATTGAAGCTAAATCGTATGTTTCGCGTGGATTTAAAGCTAATTCGTGTATTTCGCATGAATCTGAAGCTAAACTGTTCATTTCGCATAAATTTGAAGCTAAATCGTTTGTTAAAAACCGCTATTTCGCACGAATTTGAAGCGAAATCGTGTGTTTGGCATGATATTGGAGCTAAATCGTATATTTCGCGTTGATTTAAAACTAATTCGTGTATTTCGTATGGATCTGAAGCTAGATTGTTCATTTCGCATGAATTTGATGCAAAATCAATTATTTAAAATCGTTATTTCGCACGAATTTGAAGCGAAATCGTGTGTTTCGCATGATATTGAAGCTAAATCGTATGTTTCGCGTGAATTTGAAGCTGATTCGTGTATTTCGCATGAATCTGAAGCTAAACTGTTCATTTCGCATAAATTTGAAGCTAAATCGTTTGTTAAAAACCGCTATTTCGCACGAATTTGAAGCGAAATCGTGTGTTTGGCATGATATTGGAGCTAAATCGTATGTTTCGCGTTGATTTAAAGCTAATTCGTGTATTTCGTATGGATCTGAAGCTAAATTGTTCATTTCGCATGAATTTGATGCAAAATCAATTATTTAAAATCGTTATTTCGCACGAATTTGAAGCGAAATCGTGTGTTTCGCATGATATTGAAGCTAAATCGTATGTTTCGCGTGAATTTAAAGATAATTCGTGTATTTCGCATGAATCTGAAGCTGAACTGTTCATTTCGCATGAATTTGATTCAAAATCAATTATTTAAAATCGTTATTTCGCACGAATTTGAAGCGAAATCGTGTGTTTCGCATGATGTTGGAGCTGAATCGTATGTTTCGCGTTGATTTGAAGCTGATTCGTGTATTTCGCATTAATCTGAAGCTAAACTGTTCATTTCGCATGAATTTGAAGCTGAATCGTTTGTTTAAAATCGCTATTTCGCTCGAATTTGAAGCGAAATCACGTGTTTCGCATGATATTGAAGCTAAATCGTATGTTTCGCGTGGATTTAAAGCTAATTCGTGTATTTCGCATGAATCTGAAGCTAAACTGTTCATTTCGCATGAATTTGAAGCTAAATCTTTTGTTTAAAATCGTTATTTCGCACGAATTTGAAGCGAAATCGTGTGTTTCGCATGATATTGGAGCTAAATCGTATGTATCGCGTTGATTTAAAGCTAATTCGTGTATTTCGTATGGATCTGAAGCTAAATTGTTCATTTCGCATGAATTTGAAGCTAAATCGTTTGTTTAAAACCGCTATTTCGCTCGAATTTGAAGCGAAATCGTGTTTCGGATGATATTGAAGCTAAATCGTATGTTTCGCGTGGATTTAAAGCTAATTCGTGTATTTCGCATGAATCTGAAGTTAAATTGTTCATTTCGCATGAATTTGAAGCAAAATCGATTATTTAAAATCGCTATTTCGCACGAATTTGAAGCGAAATCGTGTGTTTCGCATGATATTGAAGCTAAATCGTATGTTTCGCGTGGATTTAAAGCTAATTCGTGTATTTCGCATGAATCTGAAGCTAATCTGTTCATTTCGCATGAATTTGAAGCTAAATCTTTTGTTTAAAATCGTTATTTCGCACGAATTTGAAGCGAAATCGTGTGTTTCGCATGATATTGGAGCTAAATCGTATGTTTCGCGTTGATTTAAAGCTAATTCGTGTATTTCGTATGGATCTGAAGCTAAATTGTTCATTTCGCATGAATTTGAAGCTAAATCGTTTGTTTAAAACCGCTATTTCGCTCGAATTTGAAGCGAAATCGTGTTTCGGATGATATTGAAGCTAAATCGTATGTTTCGCGTGGATTTAAAGCTAATTCGTGTATTTCGCATGAATCTGAAGTTAAATTGTTCATTTCGCATGAATTTGAAGCAAAATCGATTATTTAAAATCGCTATTTCGCACGAATTTGAAGCGAAATCGTGTGTTTCGCATGATATTGGAGCTAAATCGTATGTTTCGCGTTTATTTAAAGCTAATTCGTGTATTTCGCATGAATCTGAAGCTAAATTGTTCATTTCGCATGAATTTGTAGCTAAATCGTTTGTTTAAAATCGCTATTTCGCACGAATTTGAAGCGAAATCGTGTTTCGCATGATATTGAAGCTAAATCGTATGTTTCGCATGGATTTAAAGCTAATTCGTGTATTTCGCATGAATCTGAAGCTAAATTGTTCATTTCGCATGAATTTGAAGCTAAATCGTTTGTTTTAAAATCGCTATTTCGCACGAATTTGAAGCGGAATCGTGTGTGTTTCGCATGATATTGAAGCTAAATCGTATGTTTCGCGTGAATTTGAAGCTGATTCGTTTATTTCGCATGAATCTGAAGCTAAATTGTTCATTTCGCATGAATTTGAAGCAAAATCAATTATTTAAAATCGTTATTTCGCACGAATTTGAAGCGAAATCGTGTGTTTCGCATGATATTGGAGCTGAATCGTATGTTTCGCGGTGATTTAAAGCTAATTCGTGTATTTCGTATGAATCTGAAGTTAAATTGTTCATTTCGCATGAATTTGAAGCGAAATCGAATTTAAAATCGTTATTTCGCACGAATTTGAAGCGAAATCGTGAGTTTCGCATGATATTGAAGCTAAATCGTATGTTTCGCGTGAATTTGAAGCTGTTTAGTGTATTTCGCATGAATCTGAAGCTAAACTGTTCATTTCGCATGAATTTGAAGCTAAATCTTTTGTTTAAAATCGCTATTTCGCATGAATTTGAAGCAAAATCGATGTTTCGCGTGAATTTGAAGCTGATTCGTGTATTTCGTATGAATTTGAAGCTAAATTGTTCATTTCGCATAAATTTGAAGCTAAATCGTTTGTTAAAAACCGCTATTTCGCACGAATTTGAAGCGAAATCGTGTGTTTGGCATGATATTGGAGCTAAATCGTATGTTTCGCGTTGATTTAAAGCTAATTCGTGTATTTCGTATGGATCTGAAGCTGAACTGTTCATTTCGCATGAATTTGATTCAAAATCAATTATTTAAAATCGTTATTTCGCACGAATTTGAAGCGAAATCGTGTGTTTCGCATGATGTTGGAGCTGAATCGTATGTTTCGCGTTGATTTAAAGCTAATTCGTGTATTTCGTATGAATCTGAAGTTAAATTGCTCATTTCGCATGAATTTGAAGCAAAATCGATTATTTAAAATCTCTATTTCGCACGAATTTGAAGCGAAATCGTGTGTTTCGCATGATATTGGAGCTAAATCGTATGTTTCGCGTTGATTTAAAGCTAATTCGTGTATTTCGTATGAATCTGAAGCTAAATTGTTCATTTCGCATGAATTTGAAGCTAAATCGTTTGTTTAAAATCGCTATTTCGCTCGAATTTGAAGCGAAATCGTGTTTCGGATGATATTGAAGCTAAATCGTATGTTTCGCGTGGATTTAAAGCTAATTCGTGTATTTCGCATGAATCTGAAGCTAAACTGTTCATTTCGCATGAATTTGAAGCAAAATCAATTATTTAAAATCGTTATTTCGCACGAATTTGAAGCGAAATCGTGTGTTTCGCATGATATTGGAGCTGAATCGTATGTTTCGCTGTGATTTAAAGCTAATTCGTGTATTTCGTATGAATCTGAAGTTAAATTGTTCATTTCGCATGAATTTGAAGCGAAATCGATTATTTAAAATCGTTATTTCGCACGAATTTGAAGCGAAATCGTGTGTTTCGCATGATATTGAAGCTAAATCGTATGTTTCGCGTGAATTTGAAGCTGTTTAGTGTATTTCGCATGAATCTGAAGCTAAACTGTTCATTTCGCATGAATTTGAAGCTAAATCTTTTGTTTAAAATCGCTATTTCGCATGAATTTGAAGCAAAATCGTATGTTTCGCGTGAATTTGAAGCTGATTCGTGTATTTCGTATGAATTTGAAGCTAAATTGTTCATTTCGCATAAATTTGAAGCTAAATCGTTTGTTAAAAACCGCTATTTCGCACGGATTTGAAGCGAAATCGTGTGTTTCGCATGATATTGGATCTAAATCGTATGTTTCGAGTTGATTTAAAGTTAATTCGTGTATTTCGCATGAATCTGAAGCTAAATTGTTCATTTCGCATCAATTTGAATCTAAATCGTTTGTTTAAAATCGCTATTCGCAGAAATTTGAAGCGAAATCGTGTGTTTCGCATGATATTGAAGCTAAATCGTATGTTTCGCGTGGATTTAAAGCTAATTCGTGTATTTCGCATGAATCTGAAGCTAAACTGTTCATTTCGCATAAATTTGAAGCTAAATCGTTTGTTAAAAACCGCTATTTCGCACGAATTTGAAGCGAAATCGTGTGTTTCGCATGATATTGGAGCTAAATCGTACGTTTCGCGTTGATTTAAATCTAATTCGTGTATTTCGTATGGATCTGAAGCTAATTGTTCATTTCGCATGAATTTGAAGCTAAATCGTTTGTTTAAAATCGCTATTTCGCTCGAATTTGAAGCGAAATCGTGTTTCGGATGATATTGAAGCTAAATCGTATGTTTCGCGTGGATTTAAAGCTAATTCGTGTATTTCGCATGAATCTGAAGCTAAACTGTTCATTTCGCATGAATTTGAAGCAAAATCAATTATTTAAAATCGTTATTTCGCACGAATTTGAAGCGAAATCGTGTGTTTCGCATGATATTGGAGCTGAATCGTATGTTTCGCTGTGATTTAAAGCTAATTCGTGTATTTCGTATGAATCTGAAGGAATCTGAAGTTAAATTGTTCATTTCGCATGAATTTGAAGCGAAATCGATTATTTAAAATCTTTATTTCGCACGAATTTGAAGCGAAATCGTGTGTTTCGCATGATATTGAAGCTAAATCGTATGTTTCGCGTGAATTTGGAAGCTGTTTAGTGTATTTCGCATGAATCTGAAGCTAAACTGTTCATTTCGCATGAATTTGAAGCTAAATCTTTTGTTTAAAATCGCTATTTCGCATGAATTTGAAGCAAAATCGTATGTTTTCGCGTGAATTTGAAGCTGATTCGTGTATTTCGTATGAATTGAAGCTAAATTGTTCATTTCGCATAAATTTGAAGCTAAATCGTTTGTTAAAAACCGCTATTTCGCACGGATTGAAGCGGAAATCGTGTGTTTCGCATGATATTGGATCTAAATCGTATGTTTCGAGTTGATTTAAAGTTAATTCGTGTATTTCGCATGAATCTGAAGCTAAATTGTTCATTTCGCATCAATTTGAATCTAAATCGTTTGTTTAAAATCGCTATTTCGCAGGAAATTTGAAGCGAAATCGTGTGTTTCGCATGATATTGAAGCTAAATCGTATGTTTCGCGTGGATTTAAAGCTAATTCGTGTATTTCGCATGAATCTGAAGCTAAACTGTTCATTTCGCATAAATTTGAAGCTAAATCGTTTGTTAAAAACCGCTATTTCGCACGAATTTGAAGCGAAATCGTGTGTTTGGCATGATATTGGAGCTAAATCGTATATTTCGCGTTTGATTTAAAACTAATTCGTGTATTTCGTATGGATCTGAAGCTAGATTGTTCATTTCGCATGAATTTGATGCAAAATCAATTATTTAAAATCGTTATTTCGCACGAATTTGAAGCGAAATCGTGTGTTTCGCATGATATTGAAGCTAAATCGTATGTTTGGCGTGATTTAAAGATAATTCGTGTATTTCGCATGAATGTGAAGCTGAACTGTTCATTTCGCATGAATTTGATTCAAAATCAATTATTTAAAATCGTTATTTTCGCACGAAGTTTGAAGCGAAATAGTGTGTTTCGCATGATGTTGGAGCTGAATCGTATGTTTCGCGTTGATTTAAAGCTAATTCGTGTATTTCGTATGAATCTGTAGTTAAATTGCTCATTTCGCATGAATTTGAAGCAAAATCGATATTTAAAATCGCTATTTCGCACGAATTTGAAGCGAAATCGTGTGTTTCGCATGATATTGGAGCTAAATCGTATGTTTCGCGTTGATTTAAAGCTAATTCGTGTATTTCGTATGGATCTGAAGCTAGATTGTTCATTTCGCATGAATTTGATGCAAAATCAATTATTTAAAATCGTTATTTCGCACGAATTTGAAGCGAAATCGTGTGTTTCGCATGATATTGAAGCTAAATCGTATGTTTGGCGTGAATTTAAAGATTATTCATGTATTTCGCATGAATGTGAAGCTGAACTGTTCATTTCGCATGAATTTGATTCAAAATCAATTATTTAAAATCGTTATTTCGCACGAATTTGAAGCGAAATTGTGTGTCTCGCATGATGTTGGAGCTGAATCGTATGTTTCGCGTTGATTTAAAGCTAATTCGTGTATTTCGTATGAATCTGTAGTTAAATTGCTCATTTCGCATGAATTTGAAGCAAAATCGATTATTTAAAATCGCTATTTTCGCACGAATTTGAAGCGAAATCGTGTGTTTCGCATGATATTGGAGCTAAATCGTATGTTTCGCGTTGATTTAAAGCTTAATTCGTGTATTTCGCATGAATCTGAAGCTAAATTGTTCATTTCGCATGAATTTGTAGCTAAATCGTTTGTTTAAAATCGCTATTTCGCACGAATTTGAAGCGAAATCGTGTTTCGCATGAGATTGAAGCTAAATCGTATGTTTCGCGTGGATTTAAAGCTAATTCGTGTATTTCGCATGAATCTGAAGCTAAATTGTTCATTTCGCATAAATTTGAAGCTAAATCGTTTGTTAAAAACCGCTATTTCGCACGGATTTGAAGCGAAAATCGTGTGTTTCGCATGATATTGGATCTAAATCGTATGTTTCGCGTTGATTTAATGCTAATTCGTGTATTTCGTATGAATCTGAAGCTAAATTGTTCATTTCGCACGAATTTGAAGCTAAATCGTTTGTTTAAAATCGCTATTTCGCACGAATTTGAAGCGAAAATCGTGTGTTTCGCATGGTATTGAAGCTAAATCGTATGTTTCGCGTGGATTTAAAGCTAATTCGTGTATTTCGCATGAATCTGAAGCTAAACTGTTCATTTCGCATGAATTTGAAGCAAAATCAATTATTTAAAATCGTTATTTCGCACGAATTTGAAGCGAAATCGTGTGTTTCGCATGATATTGGAGCTAAATCGTACGTTTCGCGTTGATTTAAATCTAATTCGTGTATTTCGTATGGATCTGAAGCTAAATTGTTCATTTCGCATGAATTTGAAGCTAAATCGTTTGTTTAAAATCGCTATTTCGCTCGAATTTGAAGCGAAATCGTGTGTTTTCGCATTGATATTGGAGCTAAATCGTATGTTTCGAGTTGATTTAAAGTTAATTCGTGTATTTCGCATGAATCTGAAGCTAAATTGTTCATTTCGCATCAATTTGAATCTAAATCGTTTGTTTAAAAATCGCTATTTCGCAGAAATTTGAAGCGAAATCGTGTGTTTCGCATGATATTGAAGCTAAATTCGTATGTTTCGCGTGGATTTAAAGCTAATTCGTGTATTTCGCATGAATCTGAAGCTAAACTGTTCATTTCGCATGAATTTGAAGCAAAATCAATTATTTAAAATCGTTATTTCGCACGATTTTGAAGCGAAATCGTGTGTTTCGCATGATATTGGAGCTGAATCGTATGTTTCGCGGTGATTTAAAGCTAATTCGTGTATTTCGTATGAATCTGAAGTTAAATTGCTCATTTCGCATGAATTTGAAGCAAAATCGATTATTTAAAATCGCTATTTCGCACGAATTTGAAGCGAAATCGTGTGTTTCGCATGATATTGGAGCTAAATCGTATGTTTCGCGTTGATTTAAAGCTAATTCGTGTATTTCGCATGAATCTGAAGCTGAACTGTTCATTTCGCATGAATTTGATGCAAAATAAATTATTTAATATCGTTATTTCGCACGAATTTGAAGCGAAATCGTGTGTTTCGCATGATGTTGGAGCTGAATCGTATGTTTCGCGTTGATTTAAAGCTAATTCGTGTATTTCGTATGAATCTGAAGTTAAATTGCTCATTTCGCATGAATTTAAAGCGAAATCGATTATTTAAAATCGTTATTTCGCACGAATTTGAAGCGAAATCGTGTGTTTCGCATGATGTTGGAGCTGAATCGTATGTTTCGCGTTGATTTAAAGCTAATTCGTGTATTTCGTATGAATCTGAAGTAAAATTGCTCATTTCGCATAAATTTGAAGCTAAATCGTTTGTTTAATATGAAGCTAAATCGTATGTTTCGCGTGAATTTAAAGCTAATTCGTGTATTTCGCATGAATCTGAAGCTGAACTGTTCATTTCGCATGAATTTGATGCAAAATCAATTATTTAAAACCGCTATTTCGCACGGATTTGAAGCGAAATCGTGTGTTTCGCATGATATTGATCTAAATCGTATGTTGCGCGTGATTTAAAAGCTAATTCGTGTATTTCGTATGATCTGAAGCTAAATTGTTCATTTCGCATGAATTTGAGGCTAAATCGTTTGTTTAAAATCGCTATTTCGCACGAATTTGAAGCGAAATCGTGAGTTTCGCATGATATTGAAGCTAAATCGTATGTTTCGCATGGATTTAAAGCTAATTCGTGTATTTCGCATGAATCTGAAGCTAAATTATTCATTTCGCATGAATTTGAAGCTAAATCGTTTGTTTAAAATCGTTATTTCGCACGAATTTGAAGCGAAATCGTGTGTTTCGCATGATATTGAAGCTAAATCGTATGTTTCGCGTAAATTTAAAGCTAATTCGTGTATTTCGCATGAATCTGAAGCTGAACTTTTCATTTCGCATGAATTTGATGCTAAATCTTTAGTTTAAAATCGCTATTTCGCATGAATTTGAAGCAAAATCGTATGTTTCGCGTGAATTTGAAGCTGATTCGTGTATTTCTTATGAATTTGAAGCTAAATTGTTCATTTCGCATAAATTTGAAGCGAAATCGTTTGTTAAAAACCGCTATTTCGCACGGATTTGAAGCGAAATCGTGTGTTTCGCATGATATTGGAGCTAATTCGTATGTTTCGAGTTGATTTAAAAGCTAATTCGTGTATTTCGCATGAATCTGAAGCTAAATTGTTCATTTCGCATGAATTTGAAGCTAAATCGTTTGTTTTAAAATCGCTATTTCGCACGAATTTGAAGCGAAATCGTTTGTTTCGCATGATATTGGAGCTGAATCGTATGTTTCGCGCGTGATTTAAAGCTAATTCGTGTATTTCGTATTAATCGGAAGTTAAATTGTTCATTTCGCATGAATTTGAAGCGAAATCGATTATTTAAAATCGTTATTTCGCACGAATTTGAAGCGAAATCGTGTGTTTCGCATGATATTGAAGCTAAATCGTATGTTTCGCGTGAATTTGAAGCTGTTTAGTGTATTTCGCATGAATCTGAAGCTAAACTGTTCATTTCGCATGAATTTGAAGCTAAATCTTTGTTTAAAATCGCAATTTCGCACAAATTTTAAGCGAAATCGTG
This sequence comes from Megalopta genalis, assembly GCF_051020955.1. Taxonomy (NCBI): domain Eukaryota; kingdom Metazoa; phylum Arthropoda; class Insecta; order Hymenoptera; family Halictidae; genus Megalopta; species Megalopta genalis. The sequence goes on from NW_027476137.1 coordinate 942,337, forward strand.
TGTTTCGCATGATATTGGAGCTAAATCGTATGTTTCGCGTGGATTTAAAGCTAATCGTGTATTTCGCATGAATCTGAAGCTAAATTGTTCATTTCGCATGAATTTGAAGCTAAATCGTTTGTTTAAAATCGCTATTTCGCACGAATTTGAAGCGGAATCGTGTGTTTCGCATGATATTGAAGCTAAATCGTATGTTTCGCGTAAATTAAAGCTAATTCGTGTATTTCGCATGAATCTGAAGCTGAACTGTTCATTTCGCATGAATTTGATGCAAAATCAATTATATAAAATCGTTATTTCGCACGAATTTGAAGCCGAAATCGTGTGTTTCGCATGATATTGGAGCTAAATCGTATGTTTCGCGTTGATTTATAGCTAATTCGTGTATTTCGCATGAATCTGAAGCTAAATTGTTCATTTCGCATGAATTTGTATCTAAATCGTTTGTTTAAAATCGCTATTTCGCACGAATTTGAAGCGAAATCGTGTTTCGCATGATATTGAAGCTAAATCGTATGTTTCGCATGGATTTAAAGCTAATTCGTGTATTTCGCATGAATCTGAAGCTAAATTGTTCATTTCGCATGAATTTGAAGCTAAATCGTTTGTTTAAAATCGCTATTTCGCACGAATTTGAAGCGGAATCGTGTGTTTCGCATGATATTGAAGCTAAATCGTATGTTTCGCGTGAATTTGAAGCTGATTCGTGTATTTCGCACGAATCTGAAGCGAAATTGTTCATTTCGCATAAATTAGAAGCTAAATCGTTTGTTAAAAACCGCTATTTCGCACGAATTTGAAGCGAAATCGTGTGTTTCGCATGGATATTGGAGCTAAATCGTATGTTTCGAGTTGATTTAAAGCTAATTCGTGTATTTCGCATGAATCTGAAGCTAAATTGTTCATTTCGCATGAATTTGAAGCTAAATCGTTTGTTTAAAATCGCTATTTCGGCACGAATTTGAAGCGAAATCGTTTGTTTCGCATGATATTGGAGCTGAATCGTATGTTTCGCGGTGATTTAAAGCTAATTCGTGTATTTCGTATGAATCTGAAGTTAAATTGTACATTTCGCATGAATTTGAAGCGAAATCGATTATTTAAAAATCGTTATTTCGCACGAATTTGAAGCGAAATCGTGTGTTTCGCATGATATTGGAGCTAAATCGTATGTTTCGCGTTGATTTAAAGCTAATTCGTTTATTTCGTATGGATCTGAAGCTAAATTGTTCATTTCGCATGAATTTGATGCAAAATCAATTATTTAAAATCGTTATTTCGCACGAATTTGAAGCGAAATCGTGTGTTTCGCATGATATTGAAGCTAAATCGTATGTTTCGCGTGAATTAAAGATAATTCGTGTATTTCGCATGAATCTGAAGCTGAACTGTTCATTTCGCATGAATTTGATTCAAAATCAATTATTTAAAATTCGTTATTTCGCACGAATTTGAAGCGAAATCGTGTGTTTCGCATGATGTTTGGAGCTGAATCGTATGTTTCGCGTTGATTTAAAGCTAATTCGTGTATTTCGTATGAATCTGAAGTTAAATTGCTCATTTTCGCATGAATTTGAAGCAAAATCGATTATTTAAAATCGCTATTTCGCACGAATTTGAAGCGAAATCGTGTGTTTCGCATGATGTTGGAGCTGAATCGTATGTTTCGCGTTGATTTAAAGCTAATTCGTGTATTTCGTATGAATCTGAAGTAAAATTGCTCATTTCGCATAAATTTGAAGCTAAATCGTTTGTTTAATATGAAGCTAAATCGTATGTTTCGCGTGAATTGAAAGCTAATTCGTGTATTTCGCATGAATCTGAAGCTGAACTGTTCATTTCGCATGAATTTGATGCAAAATCAATTATTTAAAACCGCTATTTCGCACGGAGTTGAAGCGAAATCGTGTGTTTCGCATGATATTGGATCTAAATCGTATGTTGCTTGCGCTTGATTTAAAGCTAATTCGTGTATTTCGTATGAATCTGAAGCTAAATTGTTCATTTCGCATGAATTTGAGGCTAAATCGTTTGTTTAAAATCGCTATTTCGCACGAATTTGAAGCGAAATCGTGTGTTTCGCATGATATTGGAGCTAAATCGTATGTTTCGCGTTGATTTAAAGCTAATTCGTGTATTTCGCATGAATCTGAAGCTAAATTGTTCATTTCGCATGAATTTGTAGCTAAATCGTTTGTTTAAAATCGCTATTTCGCACGAATTTGAAGCGAAATCGTGTTTCGCATGATATTGAAGCTAAATCGAATGTTTCGCGTGGATTTAAAGCTAATTCGTGTATTTCGCATGAATCTGAAGCTAAATTGTTCATTTCGCATGAATTTGATGCTAAATCGTTTGTTTAAAATCGCTATTTCGCACGAATTTGAAGCGAAATCGTTTGTTTCGCATGATATTGAAGCTAAATCGTATGTTTCGCGTGATTTTGAAGCTGATTCGTGTATTTCGTATGAATCTGAAGTTAATTGTTCATTTCGCATAAATTTGAAGCTAAATCGTTTGTTTAATATCGCTATTTCGCACGAATTTGAAGCGAAATCGTGTGTTTCGCATGATATTGGATCTAAATCGTATGTTTCGCGTTGATTTAAAGCTAATTCGTGTATTTCGCATGAATCTGAAGCTAAATTGTACATTTCGCATGAATTTGATGCAAAATAAATTATTTAATATCGTTATTTCGCACGAATTGAAGCGAAATCGTGTGTTTCGCATGATGTTGGAGCTGAATCGTATGTTTCGCGTGGATTTAAAGCTAATTCGTGTATTTCGTATGAATCTGAAGTTAAATTGCTCATTTCGCATGAATTTAAAGCGAAATCGATTATTTAAATCGTTATTTCGCACGAATTTGAAGCGAAATCGTGTGTTTCGCAATGATGTTGGAGCTGAATCGTATGTTCGCGTTGATTTAAAGCTAATTCGTGTATTTCGTATGAATCTGAAGTAAAATTGCTCATTTCGCATAAATTTGAAGCTAAATCGTTTGTTTAATATGAAGCTAAATCGTATGTTTCGCGTGAATTTAAAGCTAATTCGTGTATTTCGCATGAATCTGAAGCTGAACTGTTCATTTCGCATGAATTTGATGCAAAATCAATTATTTAAAACCGCTATTTCGCACGGATTTGAAGCGAAATCGTGTGTTTCGCATGATATTGGATCTAAATCGTATGTTGCGCGTTGATTTAAAGCTAATTCGTGTATTTCGTATGAATCTGAAGCTAAATTGTTCATTTCGCATGAATTTGAGGCTAAATCGTTTGTTTAAAATCGCTATTTCGCACGAATTTGAAGCGAAATCGTGAGTTTCGCATGATATTGAAGCTAAATCGTATGTTTCGCATGGATTTAAAGCTAATTCGTGTATTTCGCATGAATCTGAAGCTAAATTATTCATTTC
>NW_027476138.1:12500-17500 GCF_051020955.1 Megalopta genalis
AAGAGACAGAGACAGTCGATCCGCGTTATGTTAAATATTTCAAGGTTACCGATTCCACAAAATTATAAAAAGTATACGGCTGTGTAGCGGGGATCAAAACGAGTAATTTCGTGTATAAAGTTTAATTAATCTCCCAATAGTTTGCCGGGAAACATCGATTATTCCGATCTAGAAAGAGACAGAGACAGTCGATCCGCGTTATGTTAAATATTTCAAGGTTCCCGATTCCACAAAATTATAAAAAGTATACGGCTGTGTAGCGGGGATCAAAACGAGTAATTTCATGTATAAAGTTTAATTAAACTCCCAATAGTTTGCCGGGAAACATCGATTATTCCGATCTAGAAAGAGACAGAGACAGTCGATCCGCGTTATGTTAAATATTTCAAGGTTACCGATTCCACAAAATTATAAAAAGTATACGGCTGTGTAGCGGGGATCAAAACGAGTAATTTCGTGTATAAAGTTTAATTAAACTCCCAATAGTTTGCCGGGAAACATCGATTATTCCGATCTAGAAAGAGACAGAGACAGTCGATCCGCGTTATGTTAAATATTTCAAGGTTCCCGATTCCACAAAATTATAAAAAGTATACGGCTGTGTAGCGGGGATCAAAACGAGTAATTTCGTGTATAAAGTTTAATTAATCTCCCAATAGTTTGCCGGGAAACATCGATTATTCCGATCTAGAAAGAGACAGAGACAGTCGATCCGCGTTATGTTAAATATTTCAAGGTTCCCGATTCCACAAAATTATAAAAAGTATACGGCTGTGTAGCGGGGATCAAAACGAGTAATTTCATGTATAAAGTTTAATTAAACTCCCAATAGTTTGCCGGGAAACATCGATTATTCCGATCTAGAAAGAGACAGAGACAGTCGATCCGCGTTATGTTAAATATTTCAAGGTTACCGATTCCACAAAATTATAAAAAGTATACGGCTGTGTAGCGGGGATCAAAACGAGTAATTTCGTGTATAAAGTATAATTAATATCCCATTAGTTTGCCGGGAAACATCGATTATTCCGATCTAGAAAGAGACAGAGACAGTCGATCCGCGTTATGTTAAATATTTCAAGGTTCCCGATTCCACAAAATTATAAAAAGTATACGGCTGTGTAGCGGGGATCAAAACGAGTAATTTCGTGTATAAAGTTTAATTAATCTCCCAATAGTTTGCCGGGAAACATCGATTATTCCGATCTAGAAAGAGACAGAGACAGTCGATCCGCGTTATGTTAAATATTTCAAGGTTCCCGATTCCACAAAATTATAAAAAGTATACGGCTGTGTAGCGGGGATCAAAACGAGTAATTTCATGTATAAAGTTTAATTAAACTCCCAATAGTTTGCCGGGAAACATCGATTATTCCGATCTAGAAAGAGACAGAGACAGTCGATCCGCGTTATGTTAAATATTTCAAGGTTACCGATTCCACAAAATTATAAAAAGTATACGGCTGTGTAGCGGGGATCAAAACGAGTAATTTCGTGTATAAAGTATAATTAATATCCCATTAGTTTGCCGGGAAACATCGATTATTCCGATCTAGAAAGAGACAGAGACAGTCGATCCGCGTTATGTTAAATATTTCAAGGTTCCCGATTCCACAAAATTATAAAAAGTATACGGCTGTGTAGCGGGGATCAAAACGAGTAATTTCGTGTATAAAGTTTAATTAATATCCCATTACATTGCCGGGAAACATCAATACTTCGATCGCGCGAGAGAGACAGAGAAACGAACAGTCTTTTTTTCGATTTACGGCTAAAATAAATTTTTCTCATTTTATTCAATAACATATTCTTGCTTAGATAACTTTTTTACATAGGGATTAAGCATTTAGAACGATATAATGTTTAAAATAAGGGCACTTTACTCTTGACATTTTACGGTTTTTTCAATTTTCTGAAAAATCCTACCATTAGATTTTTTTAAAAATACGATATTCTTGCTTAACTAACGTTTCTACATAGGGATTAAGCATTTAGAACGAAATCTAATGTCAGAAAATGGCACTTTACTCTTGACATTTTTCGGTTTTTTCAATTTTCTGGAAAATCCTATCATTAGATTTTTTTAAAAATACGATGTTCTTGCTTAACTAACGTTTTTACATAGGGATTAAGCATTTAGAACGATATAATGTTTAAAATAAGGGCACTTTACTCTTGACATTTTACGGTTTTTTCAATTTTCTGAAAAATCCTACCATTAGATTTTTTTAAAAATACGATATTCTTGCTTAACTAACGTTTCTACATAGGGATTAAGCATTTAGAACGAAATCTAATGTCAGAAAATGGCACTTTACTCTTGACATTTTTCGGTTTTTTCAATTTTCTGGAAAATCCTATCATTAGATTTTTTTTAAAATACGATATTCTTGCTTAACTAACGTTTTTACATAGGGATTAAGCATTTAGAACGAAATCTAATGTCAGAAAATGGCACTTTACTCTTGACATTTTTCGGTTTTTTCAATTTTCTGGAAAATCCTATCATTAGATTTTTTTAAAAATACGATGTTCTTGCTTAACTAACGTTTTTACATAGGGATTAAGCATTTAGAACGATACATTGCTTAAAATAATGGCACTTTACTCTTGACATTTTACGGTTTTTTCAATTTTCTGAAAAATCCTATCATTAGATTTTTTTAAAAATACGATATTCTTGCTTAACTAACGTTTCTACATAGGGATTAAGCATTTAGAACGAAATCTAATGTCAGAAAATGGCACTTTACTCTTGACATTTTTCGGTTTTTTCAATTTTCTGGAAAATCCTATCATTAGATTTTTTTTAAAATACGATATTCTTGCTTAACTAACGTTTTTACATAGGGATTAAGCATTTAGAACGAAATCTAATGTAGGAAAATGGTACTTTACTCTTGACCGGTACGTTGGGACTTTGAAAATATTCGGGCGTTCCAATCGCTCGTCTGTTGCATCATAGCGCGTCTCGGCGCAATCGACCGATTCGCTCGACCCATTATTTTCGATTTACGGCTAAAATAAATTTTTCTCATTTTATTCAATAACATATTCTTGCTTAGATAACTTTTTTACATAGGGATTAAGCATTTAGAACGATATAATGTTTAAAATAAGGGCACTTTACTCTTGACATTTTACGGTTTTTTCAATTTTCTGAAAAATCCTATCATTAGATTTTTTTAAAAATACGATAATCTTGCATAACTAACGTTTCTACATAGGGATTAAGCATTTAGAACGAAATCTAATGTCAGAAAATGGCACTTTACTCTTGACATTTTTCGGTTTTTTCAATTTTCTGGAAAATCCTATCATTAGATTTTTTTAAAAATACGATATTCTTGCTTAACTAACGTTTTTACATAGGGATTAAGCATTTAGAACGAAATCTAATGTAGGAAAATGGTACTTTACTCTTGATCGGTACGTTGGGACTTAGAAAATATTCGGCCGTACGCGGCGCGTCTCGGCGCTTCGAACAGCTCCGGTGTCCCCATTATTTTCGATTTACGGCTAAAATAAATTCTTCTAATTTTTTTCAATTACATATTCTTGCTTAAATAACTTTTTTACATAGGTATTAAGCATTTAGAACGATACATTGTTTAAAATAATGGCACTTTACTCTTGACATTTTACGGTTTTTTCAATTTTCTGAAAAATCCTATCATTAGATTTTTTTAAAAATACGATATTCTTGCTTAACTAACGTTTCTACATAGGGATTAAGCATTTAGAACGAAATCTAATGTCAGAAAATGGCACTTTACTCTTGACATTTTTCGGTTTTTTCAATTTTCTGGAAAATCCTATCATTAGATTTTTTTTAAAATACGATATTCTTGCTTAACTAACGTTTTTACATAGGGATTAAGCATTTAGAACGAAATCTAATGTAGGAAAATGGTACTTTACTCTTGACCGGTACGTTGGGACTTTGAAAATATTCGGGCGTTCCAATCGCTCGTCTGTTGCATCATAGCGCGTCTCGGCGCAATCGACCGATTCGCTCGACCCATTATTTTCGATTTACGGCTAAAATAAATTTTTCTCATTTTATTCAATAACATATTCTTGCTTAGATAACTTTTTTACATAGGGATTAAGCATTTAGAACGATATAATGTTTAAAATAAGGGCACTTTACTCTTGACATTTTACGGTTTTTTCAATTTTCTGAAAAATCCTATCATTAGATTTTTTTAAAAATACGATAATCTTGCATAACTAACGTTTCTACATAGGGATTAAGCATTTAGAACGAAATCTAATGTCAGAAAATGGCACTTTACTCTTGACATTTTTCGGTTTTTTCAATTTTCTGGAAAATCCTATCATTAGATTTTTTTTAAAATACGATATTCTTGCTTAACTAACGTTTTTACATAGGGATTAAGCATTTAGAACGAAATCTAATGTAGGAAAATGGTACTTTACTCTTGATCGGTACGTTGGGACTTAGAAAATATTCGGGCGTACGCGGCGCGCTCGGCGCTTCGAACAGCTCCGGTGTCCCCATTATTTTCGATTTACGGCTAAAATAAATTTTTCTCATTTTATTCAATAACATATTCTTGCTTAGATAACTTTTTTACATAGGGATTAAGCATTTAGAACGATATAATGTTTAAAATAAGGGCACTTTACTCTTGACATTTTACGGTTTTTTCAATTTTATGAAAAATCCTATCATTAGATTTTTTTAAAAATACGATATTCTTGCTTAACTAACGTTTCTACATAGGGATTAAGCATTTAGAACGAAATCTAATGTCAGAAAATGGCACTTTACTCTTGACATTTTTCGGTTTTTTCAATTTTCTGGAAAATCCTATCATTAGATTTTTTTAAAAATACGATATTCTTGCTTAACTAACGTTTTTACATAGGGATTAAGCATTTAGAACGAAATCTAATGTAGGAAAATGGTACTTTACTCTTGATCGGTACGTTGGGACTTAGAAAATATTCGGCCGTACGCGGCGCGTCTCGGC
>NW_027476138.1:27500-32500 GCF_051020955.1 Megalopta genalis
GAAATCGGGATGCAACCAATCACCTGGGCAACCCAGGCCGCAAGGGGCAAACGTGCCCTAGCCACACTTGAGCCTCCACGAAAAAGGTACCGCTGGATAGCTCGTGTTCTCAAAACGCAGCGAACCGAACGAAGTGTGGTGGAGAGGAAGAGGCAGCCTCTCCGACTGCTGTCTCCCGCGTGTTTGCCGTGCGTGGCGACCCTTGTCGTCGGAAAAGAGGATCCTGGGATCTGAGGGGGCCCTCTCCTGCGGGTGAGACGTCCCCAACACGTACCTTTGGCCTCTGCTTCGGCTAGATGGGAGGCTGGACGAGAAAAGCAGCCCTGGTCCAGTCAATCGGCTTGGAACGACCATACGCTTCGGCGAGTGGGTTCTGACGGGCGAGGACGCGGGCTGGGTTGAGCAATCGGCCCAGTCAGCAGACTATGTCCGGTGCGTAGCCCTAACCCAGCCTGATGGCGGGTTCCAAAATGTGTGGGTCGGTGGTGGCCGGGGAGCGTACCGGATGAAGGCAAAGATCTAACTATGGGATCTAAATTGAAAGTACAAATTGAACGTTCGAAGTCGGCGGGTCCAGCTCCTACTCGGAGTGAAGCCGTCGCCACAGACGCGGAAGCTACAGCAGCAGCTGTTAGCCCTCCTGCGTCTGCGAAAAAGACAAGGTCCGGGAAGGTGCTGAACATCGCCAATCCTCGTGTGACCTTGGAGAGATGCGTGACACCCACGCGAGCGGTCTCGGTGAAAACTGAGGCCACGGTAGAAGGCGCGCCGGACACCGGTAACGTGGGGACAGCGCCCAAGTCGGGGGACTCCCCCAGCCGCAAGGCTGGGAAGGAGAAACCCAGAAAAATCGAATCAGTCAAAGACACGCTCGTGAAGGTGCAACCGGCACCCGTGCGTGTCGAAGACCCCGAAGGTGGCGGTTGGAAAACCGTCACCAAAAAGTCGAAGCGTGCCAAGCCAGTCGCACCTACTGGCAAGGCCGCAGCAAACCAGGCCAGGAAATCGAAGGGGACGGTTTCCGGGCACAAGGTACGGCCTCTCGATCTCGTGAGAGACGAAGCCTTCAGGCGAGTATCGGAGATACGGACCTTTTGCTTTCGACCCGAGTCGAAAGTCAACAAGGAGTCCGGGTCGAAGATACTAGCAGAAGTCGGAGCACTCAACGAGTTGGTCCAGGAGCTGATTCAACGAAACAGCTTCGTCGAAGGGCAACTCGCCGCGGTCAGGGCGGACCTAAAAGCGCGTCCTGCCGTAATGAGTGCGGCGCGACCTGGGCCGTCCAAGGGAACCCTCCCGAAGACGGTCTCCAATGCCGCGCAGTTGACCTACGCCCAAGTGGCAAAGGTCAACCAGTCAGCGACTCCGGAGGCGAGAAGACCACCGACACAATACGTGGTGCGTATCTTCCCGCCAAAGGATAAAGGACAGAACAGCGATGCTACTAAGAGAGCTGTTCTGTCGATCGTAAAACCTGCGAAGGAGGCGATCCGTGTCAGATCGGTTCGACGCATCCACTCCGGTGGCATCGTCGTCGAAACCGATCGCAAGGAGGACCTAAAAGCCTTCGTAGGCAATAAGAAGCTGGCGAGTGCGGGACTGTCCGTCTCCTTGCCCAGCAAACGGGACCCCGAGGTCCTGATTTATGACATTCCGAAAGGGATGGGCAAGGAGGAAATTGCCTCCAGTCTTTGGAGGCAAAACCTCTCTGAGGCGTCCCAGAAGGATGTGCCTTCGGGTGTTCGGGTCAGTCGCATGGCTGGCAAGACCCCGGAGACAGCCAACTGGGTAGTGGCCGTCAGTCCGCAGATTCGTCGGCGGCTGGCGCAGAGAGGGGACCGGGTGTACCTCGGGTGGAGTTCCTGTCGTGTGCGGGACTTCATACAGGTCACCCGATGCTATAAGTGCCAGCGCTTCGGGCACACGGCGAAGCGCTGCAAATTCAAAGAGGATGTCTGCGGACATTGTGCCGAAAAAGGGCACGGCTATGCCCTCTGTAACAGGAAGAGCAAGCCTCCGGTCTGCTCCAACTGTAAAGACAGAGGGCGACCATTTGAACACAAGTCGCGAGACCCGGCCTGCGCCTCCTATCAGGAAGCGCTGGTTTTGGAGATGTCTCGCGTTAGACAAGAATAATTTGAATTGAATGGATAGTACAAACGACCGGCGACGCTCGAGAGTCATACGGGTCATGCAGCATAACATGCAGCGGGCCCGAAACGTGACCGACGAAGTCCGGACTGAGATGCATAGGCGAGGGGTAGATGTGTTGCTTGCACAAGAGCCATATAGCTGGCGGGGTACTGTGCCCGGGCTAGGCTTGAGAACGAGGCTGATCACGGCAGGCGAACCGGTGATGGCTGCAATAGCGGTCAGAAACCCGGATCTAACCGTGGTCAAAGTCTCTAACTTGTGCGACACGCATTTGTCCTGTGTCAGCATCTCGGGTTCGTTTGGGAGCTTCTTCCTGATCAGCCAGTACTTTCAATGCTCCGATGACGTTGAATCAGGTCTGGCGCGGTTGGAGAGAGCTCTTTCCGCACTTAAGCATAACCGAGTCATTATCTCTGCCGACGTTAACGCGAAATCAGCCCAGTGGGGCAGCGCGGAGACGGACGTGAGAGGCCGTAAACTCGAAGAGTTTATCGTGAGCCATGGCTTGGTTGTCTTGAACGAGGCTGGAAACGCTCCGACGTTTTCCAGCCCTAGTGGACAGTCATACATCGACGTCACACTATCGACACCTGATATTTGCGACAAGGTGCGAGGTTGGAAGGTCCGCGAGGACCTGACGACCAGCGACCACCGAGTCATAGAGTTTTCTTTGAGTTTTTGCGCCGAGGACGGTGCTGCCGAAATTAGTAGCAACAGCAGCACCAACCGGAACGGATTATTACCAAGGTTCCGACTCCGAAGCGCAAAATGGCCCGAGTTCGACAAGGCGCTGCAGGAAAGTAAGAGGAGTATATCCCCCGATCCATTGAACAATAAGGGGGATGTCGAACATCTAGCACAGGAGATCGAAAGAATGATCGTCCAAGCGTGCGACTCCTCGATGCCAACCAAGCAGTGGCATTCAAAATCCGTCCCATGGTGGACGGCCGACCTGACGAGGCAAAAGAGGCGAGTCTACAAACTTAGACGAGCCTCGCAGAACGCAGCATGTTCAGAGGAGCAGAGGGCGGCCAAGAGGACCGAGTATCTTAAACAGAGAAAGGCCTACAAAGCCGCCATCAAAGCTGCTCGGTCGCACAGCTGGCGTGCATTCGTGACCGAGCAGGGAAACAAGGAACCCTGGGGCCTCATTTATAAGATCACGAGGCAGAAGATGACAGCCAGCACGGTCATCTCCAATATAAATCGTAACACTGCCCAGGGTTACACCACAGACTGGGACTCCACCGCTTCCGCGCTGCTGGAGGGGTTAATTCCGGACGATAGCCCCGCGAATGACTCCCCGGATCATGCGCGAGTCAGGAGGGAAGCTGCCATCGAGCCGGAGAGTGAGGACGCCAGTCCCTTCACCCTCTCGGAGCTCAGATCGGCGGTCAACCGACTGAAGAGCGGCAAGTGTCCAGGCCTAGATCGGATCGAGCCGGAGATTTTAAAACGTTCGTGTAATACAATCTCACGCGAGCTCCTCCGACTCTACAACGGATGCCTGGCACACGGAGTCTTTCCCGTGGAATGGAAAGTCGGGTCCATCATTACCATCCTTAAAGGACCCGAGAAACCTGAAACGGAGATAAAGTCCTACAGACCAATATGCTTGCTTTCGGTCGTAGGCAAAGTCTTGGAGAAGCTAATCGCTACGCGATTAGCTAGTTTGTTTTTGCACCCCGACTACGCCTCCGATCGGCAATACGGATTCAGGCCGCATCGATCCACGACTGATGCCGTGGTAAAGATGAGGGAGCTTGCGTCCGGTCGAGAGGAAAAGTACGTCGTGGGTCTGCTCTTCGACATTGCTGCGGCCTTTGATAATGTCTGGTGGCCAAGCATACTCAACGCGTTGAGGAAGCGAGGCTGCCCAAAAAACCTATTTAGATTGGTGGTCGACTACTTCGACGGCCGCGTGGTGACTATGGTGTCTGATCGCGGTGCAGTGCGGAAGAAAGTCACTAAGGGCTGCCCACAGGGATCGATTCTTGGTCCGAGCTGTTGGAACTTAGTCTTCGACGAGGTTCTACAGCTCTTATCGAACGCCGGGCTCGCTTGCGAGCCCATCGCCTATGCAGACGACCTTCTTGTCTTGATCTTCGCGAACAGCAGGAAGGGTCTAGAAAGCAATGGCCAATTGGTTGTGGACACCATTTCTCGCTGGTGCGACCAGCAGAAATTGTCGCTGTCTGCGACCAAGACCGAGATGGTATTCTTAAAAGGCTCTCTCGACAGAGAGAGGCCACCTGTGATAAAAGTAGGAGGTCGGAATATTGCCGTCAAGGACTCTGTGCGTTACCTTGGCGTGCATTTTGACTCTAGACTGGGTATCCATTCCCATGTCGAGTATTTGAATGCCAAGTCCTTGCGAACGTTTAATGCGCTAGCAAGGATTGCTAAGTCGAACTGGGGATTGGGATATCGGACGATGCGTACTTTGTACCGCGGCTTGTTTGTCCCAATCGTCACGTATGCTGCCGCGGGCTGGGCAGACCGCCTTACCTCTGGGACGAGTAAAGTGCTCACCAGGGCGCAGAGGCATGTTCTGCTTGGCTGCGTCAAAGCCTACAGGACAGTCTCCACTGATGCGATCCCCGTGATCGCCGGGGAGATACCTGTGGACTTGGCGATAGCGGAGTTCAGCTGCGTGTACAAAGCCAGGAAGAAACTCGGGTTCCAACATGGAACCTATCAAGTGAGTCAGGCCGAATTGGCTGACGAAGTCGTCACCGAAGCCCAAGTTCGCAGAAGGCTGAGGGAGGCGACTTTAGAGATGTGGCAGCAGAGATGGTCGTCCTCGACGAAGGGTAGGGAAACCTTCCAATACTTCGGCGAGGTAT
>NW_027476138.1:35000-42500 GCF_051020955.1 Megalopta genalis
ATTTAGAAGGATCAAGCGTTGCACTAACGCGATTTAGAAGGATCAAGCGTTGCACTAACGCGATTTAGAAGGATCAAGCGTTGCACTATCGCGATTTAGAAAGATCAGACGTTGCAAAACCATGATATAGAAAGATCAGACGTTGCATTCGGCGAAAATTAACCTTCCTATTGGTCAGTCGCGTTTCCGTGTCCAACCGAGCACAGGCCGGAATGCCGCTGATGTTGGCTCTATTTTCCAAAGCAACACGCCGCTGGCACTTTGTGTTTTTCGAGGTTACGGAAAGCAATACGCCGCTGGTACGAAACAATACGCCGCTGGAAAAAAAAGCAATACGCCGCTGGTACGAACCAATACGCCGCTGGAAAAAAAGCAATACGCCGCTGGAAAAAAAGCAATACGCCGCTGGTACGAACCAATACGCCGCTGGAAAAAAAAGCAATACGCCGCTGGTACGAAGCAATACGCCGCTGGTAAAAAAGCAATACGCCGCTGGTACGAAGCAATACGCCGCTGGTACTTTGTAATAAGAATTACATTACAAGATAGAAAGCACTACGCCGCTGGACATAAAATCTCCATTATCCGAACGAAAGTAACACGCCGCTGGTACTTTATTTTATTATAATAATTTAATTATAAGACAGAAACCGCTGGTACTTGGTTGTAAAATCTCCATTATCCGAACGAAAGCAATACGCCGTTGGTACTTGGTTATAAAATTTTCATTACAAGACAGAAAGCAATATGCCGCTGGTTATATTAATGTAATCTTATGGAAAGCATTACGCCGCTGGAACTTTGACCATTGCAATAATCGATCGGAAGCTATACACAGCAAGGAATACGAATATTATACCAAGAGATCGAAAACAATACGCTGTTCGGACGTTTTGACTAGCCGTCGCACAGTGCAGACGCGTCGACCCGTCGCTCCGCATTTCGAGCGCAATTTCAGTGGTTTTTCAGTTCAGAAAATTACAGAGAGTGTTTGGTTGTGTTGCAGGAGTCAAACTGAATGATTTGATGCATAAAGTTTAATTAAACTCCCATTAGTTTGCCGGGAAACATCGATTCTTCCGATCTAGAAAGAGACAGAGATAGACGATCCGCGTTATGTTAAATATTTCAAGGTTCCCGATTCCACAAAATTATAAAAAGTATACGGCTGTGTAGCAGGGATCAAAACGAGTAATTTCGTGTATAAAGTTTAATTAATATCCCATTAGTTTGCCGGGAAACATCGATTATTCCGATCTAGAAAGAGACAGAGACAGTCGATCCGCGTTATGTTAAATATTTCAAGGTTACCGATTCCACAAAATTATAAAAAGTATACGGCTGTGTAGCGGGGATCAAAACGAGTAATTTCGTGTATAAAGTTTAATTAATCTCCCAATAGTTTGCCGGGAAACATCGATTATTCCGATCTAGAAAGAGACAGAGACAGTCGATCCGCGTTATGTTAAATATTTCAAGGTTCCCGATTCCACAAAATTATAAAAAGTATACGGCTGTGTAGCGGGGATCAAAACGAGTAATTTCGTGTATAAAGTTTAATTAATCTCCCAATAGTTTGCCGGGAAACATCGATTATTCCGATCTAGAAAGAGACAGAGACAGTCGATCCGCGTTATGTTAAATATTTCAAGGTTCCCGATTCCACAAAATTATAAAAAGTATACGGCTGTGTAGCGGGGATCAAAACGAGTAATTTCATGTATAAAGTTTAATTAAACTCCCAATAGTTTGCCGGGAAACATCGATTATTCCGATCTAGAAAGAGACAGAGACAGTCGATCCGCGTTATGTTAAATATTTCAAGGTTACCGATTCCACAAAATTATAAAAAGTATACGGCTGTGTAGCGGGGATCAAAACGAGTAATTTCGTGTATAAAGTTTAATTAATCTCCCAATAGTTTGCCGGGAAACATCGATTATTCCGATCTAGAAAGAGACAGAGACAGTCGATCCGCGTTATGTTAAATATTTCAAGGTTCCCGATTCCACAAAATTATAAAAAGTATACGGCTGTGTAGCGGGGATCAAAACGAGTAATTTCATGTATAAAGTTTAATTAAACTCCCAATAGTTTGCCGGGAAACATCGATTATTCCGATCTAGAAAGAGACAGAGACAGTCGATCCGCGTTATGTTAAATATTTCAAGGTTACCGATTCCACAAAATTATAAAAAGTATACGGCTGTGTAGCGGGGATCAAAACGAGTAATTTCGTGTATAAAGTTTAATTAATATCCCATTAGTTTGCCGGGAAACATCGATTATTCCGATCTAGAAAGAGACAGAGACAGTCGATCCGCGTTATGTTAAATATTTCAAGGTTACCGATTCCACAAAATTATAAAAAGTATACGGCTGTGTAGCGGGGATCAAAACGAGTAATTTCGTGTATAAAGTTTAATTAATCTCCCAATAGTTTGCCGGGAAACATCGATTATTCCGATCTAGAAAGAGACAGAGACAGTCGATCCGCGTTATGTTAAATATTTCAAGGTTCCCGATTCCACAAAATTATAAAAAGTATACGGCTGTGTAGCGGGGATCAAAACGAGTAATTTCATGTATAAAGTTTAATTAAACTCCCAATAGTTTGCCGGGAAACATCGATTATTCCGATCTAGAAAGAGACAGAGACAGTCGATCCGCGTTATGTTAAATATTTCAAGGTTACCGATTCCACAAAATTATAAAAAGTATACGGCTGTGTAGCGGGGATCAAAACGAGTAATTTCGTGTATAAAGTTTAATTAAACTCCCAATAGTTTGCCGGGAAACATCGATTATTCCGATCTAGAAAGAGACAGAGACAGTCGATCCGCGTTATGTTAAATATTTCAAGGTTCCCGATTCCACAAAATTATAAAAAGTATACGGCTGTGTAGCGGGGATCAAAACGAGTAATTTCGTGTATAAAGTTTAATTAATCTCCCAATAGTTTGCCGGGAAACATCGATTATTCCGATCTAGAAAGAGACAGAGACAGTCGATCCGCGTTATGTTAAATATTTCAAGGTTCCCGATTCCACAAAATTATAAAAAGTATACGGCTGTGTAGCGGGGATCAAAACGAGTAATTTCATGTATAAAGTTTAATTAAACTCCCAATAGTTTGCCGGGAAACATCGATTATTCCGATCTAGAAAGAGACAGAGACAGTCGATCCGCGTTATGTTAAATATTTCAAGGTTACCGATTCCACAAAATTATAAAAAGTATACGGCTGTGTAGCGGGGATCAAAACGAGTAATTTCGTGTATAAAGTATAATTAATATCCCATTAGTTTGCCGGGAAACATCGATTATTCCGATCTAGAAAGAGACAGAGACAGTCGATCCGCGTTATGTTAAATATTTCAAGGTTCCCGATTCCACAAAATTATAAAAAGTATACGGCTGTGTAGCGGGGATCAAAACGAGTAATTTCGTGTATAAAGTTTAATTAATCTCCCAATAGTTTGCCGGGAAACATCGATTATTCCGATCTAGAAAGAGACAGAGACAGTCGATCCGCGTTATGTTAAATATTTCAAGGTTCCCGATTCCACAAAATTATAAAAAGTATACGGCTGTGTAGCGGGGATCAAAACGAGTAATTTCATGTATAAAGTTTAATTAAACTCCCAATAGTTTGCCGGGAAACATCGATTATTCCGATCTAGAAAGAGACAGAGACAGTCGATCCGCGTTATGTTAAATATTTCAAGGTTACCGATTCCACAAAATTATAAAAAGTATACGGCTGTGTAGCGGGGATCAAAACGAGTAATTTCGTGTATAAAGTATAATTAATATCCCATTAGTTTGCCGGGAAACATCGATTATTCCGATCTAGAAAGAGACAGAGACAGTCGATCCGCGTTATGTTAAATATTTCAAGGTTCCCGATTCCACAAAATTATAAAAAGTATACGGCTGTGTAGCGGGGATCAAAACGAGTAATTTCGTGTATAAAGTTTAATTAATATCCCATTACATTGCCGGGAAACATCAATACTTCGATCGCGCGAGAGAGACAGAGAAACGAACAGTCTTTTTTTCGATTTACGGCTAAAATAAATTTTTCTCATTTTATTCAATAACATATTCTTGCTTAGATAACTTTTTTACATAGGGATTAAGCATTTAGAACGATATAATGTTTAAAATAAGGGCACTTTACTCTTGACATTTTACGGTTTTTTCAATTTTCTGAAAAATCCTACCATTAGATTTTTTTAAAAATACGATATTCTTGCTTAACTAACGTTTCTACATAGGGATTAAGCATTTAGAACGAAATCTAATGTCAGAAAATGGCACTTTACTCTTGACATTTTTCGGTTTTTTCAATTTTCTGGAAAATCCTATCATTAGATTTTTTTAAAAATACGATGTTCTTGCTTAACTAACGTTTTTACATAGGGATTAAGCATTTAGAACGATATAATGTTTAAAATAAGGGCACTTTACTCTTGACATTTTACGGTTTTTTCAATTTTCTGAAAAATCCTACCATTAGATTTTTTTAAAAATACGATATTCTTGCTTAACTAACGTTTCTACATAGGGATTAAGCATTTAGAACGAAATCTAATGTCAGAAAATGGCACTTTACTCTTGACATTTTTCGGTTTTTTCAATTTTCTGGAAAATCCTATCATTAGATTTTTTTTAAAATACGATATTCTTGCTTAACTAACGTTTTTACATAGGGATTAAGCATTTAGAACGAAATCTAATGTCAGAAAATGGCACTTTACTCTTGACATTTTTCGGTTTTTTCAATTTTCTGGAAAATCCTATCATTAGATTTTTTTAAAAATACGATGTTCTTGCTTAACTAACGTTTTTACATAGGGATTAAGCATTTAGAACGATACATTGCTTAAAATAATGGCACTTTACTCTTGACATTTTACGGTTTTTTCAATTTTCTGAAAAATCCTATCATTAGATTTTTTTAAAAATACGATATTCTTGCTTAACTAACGTTTCTACATAGGGATTAAGCATTTAGAACGAAATCTAATGTCAGAAAATGGCACTTTACTCTTGACATTTTTCGGTTTTTTCAATTTTCTGGAAAATCCTATCATTAGATTTTTTTTAAAATACGATATTCTTGCTTAACTAACGTTTTTACATAGGGATTAAGCATTTAGAACGAAATCTAATGTAGGAAAATGGTACTTTACTCTTGACCGGTACGTTGGGACTTTGAAAATATTCGGGCGTTCCAATCGCTCGTCTGTTGCATCATAGCGCGTCTCGGCGCAATCGACCGATTCGCTCGACCCATTATTTTCGATTTACGGCTAAAATAAATTTTTCTCATTTTATTCAATAACATATTCTTGCTTAGATAACTTTTTTACATAGGGATTAAGCATTTAGAACGATATAATGTTTAAAATAAGGGCACTTTACTCTTGACATTTTACGGTTTTTTCAATTTTCTGAAAAATCCTATCATTAGATTTTTTTAAAAATACGATAATCTTGCATAACTAACGTTTCTACATAGGGATTAAGCATTTAGAACGAAATCTAATGTCAGAAAATGGCACTTTACTCTTGACATTTTTCGGTTTTTTCAATTTTCTGGAAAATCCTATCATTAGATTTTTTTAAAAATACGATATTCTTGCTTAACTAACGTTTTTACATAGGGATTAAGCATTTAGAACGAAATCTAATGTAGGAAAATGGTACTTTACTCTTGATCGGTACGTTGGGACTTAGAAAATATTCGGCCGTACGCGGCGCGTCTCGGCGCTTCGAACAGCTCCGGTGTCCCCATTATTTTCGATTTACGGCTAAAATAAATTCTTCTAATTTTTTTCAATTACATATTCTTGCTTAAATAACTTTTTTACATAGGTATTAAGCATTTAGAACGATACATTGTTTAAAATAATGGCACTTTACTCTTGACATTTTACGGTTTTTTCAATTTTCTGAAAAATCCTATCATTAGATTTTTTTAAAAATACGATATTCTTGCTTAACTAACGTTTCTACATAGGGATTAAGCATTTAGAACGAAATCTAATGTCAGAAAATGGCACTTTACTCTTGACATTTTTCGGTTTTTTCAATTTTCTGGAAAATCCTATCATTAGATTTTTTTTAAAATACGATATTCTTGCTTAACTAACGTTTTTACATAGGGATTAAGCATTTAGAACGAAATCTAATGTAGGAAAATGGTACTTTACTCTTGACCGGTACGTTGGGACTTTGAAAATATTCGGGCGTTCCAATCGCTCGTCTGTTGCATCATAGCGCGTCTCGGCGCAATCGACCGATTCGCTCGACCCATTATTTTCGATTTACGGCTAAAATAAATTTTTCTCATTTTATTCAATAACATATTCTTGCTTAGATAACTTTTTTACATAGGGATTAAGCATTTAGAACGATATAATGTTTAAAATAAGGGCACTTTACTCTTGACATTTTACGGTTTTTTCAATTTTCTGAAAAATCCTATCATTAGATTTTTTTAAAAATACGATAATCTTGCATAACTAACGTTTCTACATAGGGATTAAGCATTTAGAACGAAATCTAATGTCAGAAAATGGCACTTTACTCTTGACATTTTTCGGTTTTTTCAATTTTCTGGAAAATCCTATCATTAGATTTTTTTTAAAATACGATATTCTTGCTTAACTAACGTTTTTACATAGGGATTAAGCATTTAGAACGAAATCTAATGTAGGAAAATGGTACTTTACTCTTGATCGGTACGTTGGGACTTAGAAAATATTCGGGCGTACGCGGCGCGCTCGGCGCTTCGAACAGCTCCGGTGTCCCCATTATTTTCGATTTACGGCTAAAATAAATTTTTCTCATTTTATTCAATAACATATTCTTGCTTAGATAACTTTTTTACATAGGGATTAAGCATTTAGAACGATATAATGTTTAAAATAAGGGCACTTTACTCTTGACATTTTACGGTTTTTTCAATTTTATGAAAAATCCTATCATTAGATTTTTTTAAAAATACGATATTCTTGCTTAACTAACGTTTCTACATAGGGATTAAGCATTTAGAACGAAATCTAATGTCAGAAAATGGCACTTTACTCTTGACATTTTTCGGTTTTTTCAATTTTCTGGAAAATCCTATCATTAGATTTTTTTAAAAATACGATATTCTTGCTTAACTAACGTTTTTACATAGGGATTAAGCATTTAGAACGAAATCTAATGTAGGAAAATGGTACTTTACTCTTGATCGGTACGTTGGGACTTAGAAAATATTCGGCCGTACGCGGCGCGTCTCGGCGCTTCGAACAGCTCCGGTGTCCCCATTATTTTCGATTTACGGCTAAAATAAATTTTTCTAATTTTTTTCAATTACATATTCTTGCTTAAATAACTTTTTTACATAGGGATTAAGCATTTAGAACGACATGTTGTTTAAAATAATGGTACTTTACTCTTGTGATTTTTCGGTTTTTTTTGATTATTTTGAAAAATAAATTT
>NW_027476138.1:55000-65000 GCF_051020955.1 Megalopta genalis
ACATCGATTATTCCGATCTAGAAAGAGACAGAGACAGTCGATCCGCGTTATGTTAAATATTTCAAGGTTCCCGATTCCACAAAATTATAAAAAGTATACGGCTGTGTAGCGGGGATCAAAACGAGTAATTTCGTGTATAAAGTTTAATTAATCTCCCAATAGTTTGCCGGGAAACATCGATTATTCCGATCTAGAAAGAGACAGAGACAGTCGATCCGCGTTATGTTAAATATTTCAAGGTTCCCGATTCCACAAAATTATAAAAAGTATACGGCTGTGTAGCGGGGATCAAAACGAGTAATTTCATGTATAAAGTTTAATTAAACTCCCAATAGTTTGCCGGGAAACATCGATTATTCCGATCTAGAAAGAGACAGAGACAGTCGATCCGCGTTATGTTAAATATTTCAAGGTTACCGATTCCACAAAATTATAAAAAGTATACGGCTGTGTAGCGGGGATCAAAACGAGTAATTTCGTGTATAAAGTATAATTAATATCCCATTAGTTTGCCGGGAAACATCGATTATTCCGATCTAGAAAGAGACAGAGACAGTCGATCCGCGTTATGTTAAATATTTCAAGGTTCCCGATTCCACAAAATTATAAAAAGTATACGGCTGTGTAGCGGGGATCAAAACGAGTAATTTCGTGTATAAAGTTTAATTAATCTCCCAATAGTTTGCCGGGAAACATCGATTATTCCGATCTAGAAAGAGACAGAGACAGTCGATCCGCGTTATGTTAAATATTTCAAGGTTCCCGATTCCACAAAATTATAAAAAGTATACGGCTGTGTAGCGGGGATCAAAACGAGTAATTTCATGTATAAAGTTTAATTAAACTCCCAATAGTTTGCCGGGAAACATCGATTATTCCGATCTAGAAAGAGACAGAGACAGTCGATCCGCGTTATGTTAAATATTTCAAGGTTACCGATTCCACAAAATTATAAAAAGTATACGGCTGTGTAGCGGGGATCAAAACGAGTAATTTCGTGTATAAAGTATAATTAATATCCCATTAGTTTGCCGGGAAACATCGATTATTCCGATCTAGAAAGAGACAGAGACAGTCGATCCGCGTTATGTTAAATATTTCAAGGTTCCCGATTCCACAAAATTATAAAAAGTATACGGCTGTGTAGCGGGGATCAAAACGAGTAATTTCGTGTATAAAGTTTAATTAATATCCCATTACATTGCCGGGAAACATCAATACTTCGATCGCGCGAGAGAGACAGAGAAACGAACAGTCTTTTTTTCGATTTACGGCTAAAATAAATTTTTCTCATTTTATTCAATAACATATTCTTGCTTAGATAACTTTTTTACATAGGGATTAAGCATTTAGAACGATATAATGTTTAAAATAAGGGCACTTTACTCTTGACATTTTACGGTTTTTTCAATTTTCTGAAAAATCCTACCATTAGATTTTTTTAAAAATACGATATTCTTGCTTAACTAACGTTTCTACATAGGGATTAAGCATTTAGAACGAAATCTAATGTCAGAAAATGGCACTTTACTCTTGACATTTTTCGGTTTTTTCAATTTTCTGGAAAATCCTATCATTAGATTTTTTTAAAAATACGATGTTCTTGCTTAACTAACGTTTTTACATAGGGATTAAGCATTTAGAACGATATAATGTTTAAAATAAGGGCACTTTACTCTTGACATTTTACGGTTTTTTCAATTTTCTGAAAAATCCTACCATTAGATTTTTTTAAAAATACGATATTCTTGCTTAACTAACGTTTCTACATAGGGATTAAGCATTTAGAACGAAATCTAATGTCAGAAAATGGCACTTTACTCTTGACATTTTTCGGTTTTTTCAATTTTCTGGAAAATCCTATCATTAGATTTTTTTTAAAATACGATATTCTTGCTTAACTAACGTTTTTACATAGGGATTAAGCATTTAGAACGAAATCTAATGTCAGAAAATGGCACTTTACTCTTGACATTTTTCGGTTTTTTCAATTTTCTGGAAAATCCTATCATTAGATTTTTTTAAAAATACGATGTTCTTGCTTAACTAACGTTTTTACATAGGGATTAAGCATTTAGAACGATACATTGCTTAAAATAATGGCACTTTACTCTTGACATTTTACGGTTTTTTCAATTTTCTGAAAAATCCTATCATTAGATTTTTTTAAAAATACGATATTCTTGCTTAACTAACGTTTCTACATAGGGATTAAGCATTTAGAACGAAATCTAATGTCAGAAAATGGCACTTTACTCTTGACATTTTTCGGTTTTTTCAATTTTCTGGAAAATCCTATCATTAGATTTTTTTTAAAATACGATATTCTTGCTTAACTAACGTTTTTACATAGGGATTAAGCATTTAGAACGAAATCTAATGTAGGAAAATGGTACTTTACTCTTGACCGGTACGTTGGGACTTTGAAAATATTCGGGCGTTCCAATCGCTCGTCTGTTGCATCATAGCGCGTCTCGGCGCAATCGACCGATTCGCTCGACCCATTATTTTCGATTTACGGCTAAAATAAATTTTTCTCATTTTATTCAATAACATATTCTTGCTTAGATAACTTTTTTACATAGGGATTAAGCATTTAGAACGATATAATGTTTAAAATAAGGGCACTTTACTCTTGACATTTTACGGTTTTTTCAATTTTCTGAAAAATCCTATCATTAGATTTTTTTAAAAATACGATAATCTTGCATAACTAACGTTTCTACATAGGGATTAAGCATTTAGAACGAAATCTAATGTCAGAAAATGGCACTTTACTCTTGACATTTTTCGGTTTTTTCAATTTTCTGGAAAATCCTATCATTAGATTTTTTTAAAAATACGATATTCTTGCTTAACTAACGTTTTTACATAGGGATTAAGCATTTAGAACGAAATCTAATGTAGGAAAATGGTACTTTACTCTTGATCGGTACGTTGGGACTTTGAAAATATTCGGGCGTACGCGGCGCGCTCGGCGCTTCGAACAGCTCCGGTGTCCCCATTATTTTCGATTTACGGCTAAAATAAATTTTTCTAATTTTTTTCAATAACATATTCCTGCTAAAATAACTTTTTTACATAGGGATTAAGCATTTAGAACGATACATTGTTTAAAATAAGGGCACTTTACTCTTGACATTTTACGGTTTTTTCAATTTTCTGAAAAATCCTATCATTAGATTTTTTTAAAAATACGATATTCTTGCTTAACTAACGTTTCTACATAGGGATTAAGCATTTAGAACGAAATCTAATGTCAGAAAATGGCACTTTACTCTTGACATTTTTCGGTTTTTTCAATTTTCTGGAAAATCCTATCATTAGATTTTTTTAAAAATACGATATTCTTGCTTAACTAACGTTTTTACATAGGGATTAAGCATTTAGAACGAAATCTAATGTAGGAAAATGGTACTTTACTCTTGATCGGTACGTTGGGACTTTGAAAATATTCGGGCGTACGCGGCGCGCTCGGCGCTTCGAACAGCTCCGGTGTCCCCATTATTTTCGATTTACGGCTAAAATAAATTTTTCTAATTTTTTTCAATAACATATTCCTGCTAAAATAACTTTTTTACATAGGGATTAAGCATTTAGAACGATACATTGTTTAAAATAAGGGCACTTTACTCTTGACATTTTACGGTTTTTTCAATTTTCTGAAAAATCCTATCATTAGATTTTTTTAAAAATACGATATTCTTGCTTAACTAACGTTTCTACATAGGGATTAAGCATTTAGAACGAAATCTAATGTCAGAAAATGGCACTTTACTCTTGACATTTTTCGGTTTTTTCAATTTTCTGGGAAATCCTATCATTAGATTTTTTTAAAAATACGATATTCTTGCTTAACTAACGTTTTTACATAGGGATTAAGCATTTAGAACGAAATCTAATGTAGGAAAATGGTACTTTACTCTTGATCGGTACGTTGGGACTTTGAAAATATTCGGGCGTTCCAATCGCTCGTCTGTTGCATCATAGCGCGTCTCGGCGCAATCGACCGATTCGCTCGATCCATTATTTTCGATTTACGGCTAAAATAAATTTTTCTAATTTTTTTCAATAACATATTCCTGCTTAAATAACTTTTTTACATAGGGATTAAGCATTTAGAACGATACATTGTTTAAAATAAGGGCACTTTACTCTTGACATTTTACGGTTTTTTCAATTTTCTGAAAAATCCTATCATTAGATTTTTTTAAAAATACGATATTCTTGCTTAACTAACGTTTCTACATAGGGATTAAGCATTTAGAACGAAATCTAATGTCAGAAAATGGCACTTTACTCTTGACATTTTTCGGTTTTTTCAATTTTCTGGAAAATCCTATCATTAGATTTTTTTAAAAATACGATATTCTTGCTTAACTAACGTTTTTACATAGGGATTAAGCATTTAGAACGAAATCTAATGTAGGAAAATGGTACTTTACTCTTGATCGGTACGTTGGGACTTTGAAAATATTCGGGCGTACGCGGCGCGCTCGGCGCTTCGAACAGCTCCGGTGTCCCCATTATTTTCGATTTACGGCTAAAATAAATTTTTCTAATTTTTTTCAATAACATATTCCTGCTAAAATAACTTTTTTACATAGGGATTAAGCATTTAGAACGATACATTGTTTAAAATAAGGGCACTTTACTCTTGACATTTTACGGTTTTTTCAATTTTCTGAAAAATCCTATCATTAGATTTTTTTAAAAATACGATATTCTTGCTTAACTAACGTTTCTACATAGGGATTAAGCATTTAGAACGAAATCTAATGTCAGAAAATGGCACTTTACTCTTGACATTTTTCGGTTTTTTCAATTTTCTGGGAAATCCTATCATTAGATTTTTTTAAAAATACGATATTCTTGCTTAACTAACGTTTTTACATAGGGATTAAGCATTTAGAACGAAATCTAATGTAGGAAAATGGTACTTTACTCTTGATCGGTACGTTGGGACTTTGAAAATATTCGGGCGTTCCAATCGCTCGTCTGTTGCATCATAGCGCGTCTCGGCGCAATCGACCGATTCGCTCGATCCATTATTTTCGATTTACGGCTAAAATAAATTTTTCTAATTTTTTTCAATAACATATTCCTGCTTAAATAACTTTTTTACATAGGGATTAAGCATTTAGAACGATACATTGTTTAAAATAAGGGCACTTTACTCTTGACATTTTACGGTTTTTTCAATTTTCTGAAAAATCCTATCATTAGATTTTTTTAAAAATACGATATTCTTGCTTAACTAACGTTTCTACATAGGGATTAAGCATTTAGAACGAAATCTAATGTCAGAAAATGGCACTTTACTCTTGACATTTTTCGGTTTTTTCAATTTTCTGGAAAATCCTATCATTAGATTTTTTTAAAAATACGATATTCTTGCTTAACTAACGTTTTTACATAGGGATTAAGCATTTAGAACGAAATCTAATGTAGGAAAATGGTACTTTACTCTTGATCGGTACGTTGGGACTTTGAAAATATTCGGGCGTACGCGGCGCGCTCGGCGCTTCGAACAGCTCCGCTGTCCCCATTATTTTCGATTTACGGCTAAAATAAATTTTTCTAATTTTTTTCAATAACATATTCCTGCTAAAATAACTTTTTTACATAGGGATTAAGCATTTAGAACGATACATTGTTTAAAATAAGGGCACTTTACTCTTGACATTTTACGGTTTTTTCAATTTTCTGAAAAATCCTATCATTAGATTTTTTTAAAAATACGATATTCTTGCTTAACTAACGTTTCTACATAGGGATTAAGCATTTAGAACGAAATCTAATGTCAGAAAATGGCACTTTACTCTTGAGATTTTTCGGTTTTTTCAATTTTCTGGGAAATCCTATCATTAGATTTTTTTAAAAATACGATATTCTTGCTTAACTAACGTTTTTACATAGGGATTAAGCATTTAGAACGAAATCTAATGTAGGAAAATGGTACTTTACTCTTGATCGGTACGTTGGGACTTTGAAAATATTCGGGCGTTCCAATCGCTCGTCTGTTGCATCATAGCGCGTCTCGGCGCAATCGACCGATTCGCTCGATCCATTATTTTCGATTTACGGCTAAAATAAATTTTTCTAATTTTTTTCAATAACATATTCCTGCTTAAATAACTTTTTTACATAGGGATTAAGCATTTAGAACGATACATTGTTTAAAATAAGGGCACTTTACTCTTGACATTTTACGGTTTTTTCAATTTTCTGAAAAATCCTATCATTAGATTTTTTTAAAAATACGATATTCTTGCTTAACTAACGTTTCTACATAGGGATTAAGCATTTAGAACGAAATCTAATGTCAGAAAATGGCACTTTACTCTTGACATTTTTCGGTTTTTTCAATTTTCTGGAAAATCCTATCATTAGATTTTTTTAAAAATACGATATTCTTGCTTAACTAACGTTTTTACATAGGGATTAAGCATTTAGAACGAAATCTAATGTAGGAAAATGGTACTTTACTCTTGATCGGTACGTTGGGACTTTGAAAATATTCGGGCGTTCCAATCGCTCGTCTGTTGCATCATAGCGCGTCTCGGCGCAATCGACCGATTCGCTCGATCCATTATTTTCGATTTACGGCTAAAATAAATTTTTCTAATTTTTTTCAATAACATATTCCTGCTTAAATAACTTTTTTACATAGGGATTAAGCATTTAGAACGATACATTGTTTAAAATAAGGGCACTTTACTCTTGACATTTTACGGTTTTTTCAATTTTCTGAAAAATCCTATCATTAGATTTTTTTAAAAATACGATATTCTTGCTTAACTAACGTTTCTACATAGGGATTAAGCATTTAGAACGAAATCTAATGTCAGAAAATGGCACTTTACTCTTGACATTTTTCGGTTTTTTCAATTTTCTGGAAAATCCTATCATTAGATTTTTTTAAAAATACGATATTCTTGCTTAACTAACGTTTTTACATAGGGATTAAGCATTTAGAACGAAATCTAATGTAGGAAAATGGTACTTTACTCTTGATCGGTACGTTGGGACTTTGAAAATATTCGGGCGTACGCGGCGCGCTCGGCGCTTCGAACAGCTCCGGTGTCCCCATTATTTTCGATTTACGGCTAAAATAAATTTTTCTAATTTTTTTCAATAACATATTCCTGCTAAAATAACTTTTTTACATAGGGATTAAGCATTTAGAACGATACATTGTTTAAAATAAGGGCACTTTACTCTTGACATTTTACGGTTTTTTCAATTTTCTGAAAAATCCTATCATTAGATTTTTTTAAAAATACGATATTCTTGCTTAACTAACGTTTCTACATAGGGATTAAGCATTTAGAACGAAATCTAATGTCAGAAAATGGCACTTTACTCTTGACATTTTTCGGTTTTTTCAATTTTCTGGGAAATCCTATCATTAGATTTTTTTAAAAATACGATATTCTTGCTTAACTAACGTTTTTACATAGGGATTAAGCATTTAGAACGAAATCTAATGTAGGAAAATGGTACTTTACTCTTGATCGGTACGTTGGGACTTTGAAAATATTCGGGCGTACGCGGCGCGCTCGGCGCTTCGAACAGCTCCGGTGTCCCCATTATTTTCGATTTACGGCTAAAATAAATTTTTCTAATTTTTTTCAATAACATATTCCTGCTAAAATAACTTTTTTACATAGGGATTAAGCATTTAGAACGATACATTGTTTAAAATAAGGGCACTTTACTCTTGACATTTTACGGTTTTTTCAATTTTCTGAAAAATCCTATCATTAGATTTTTTTAAAAATACGATATTCTTGCTTAACTAACGTTTCTACATAGGGATTAAGCATTTAGAACGAAATCTAATGTCAGAAAATGGCACTTTACTCTTGACATTTTTCGGTTTTTTCAATTTTCTGGGAAATCCTATCATTAGATTTTTTTAAAAATACGATATTCTTGCTTAACTAACGTTTTTACATAGGGATTAAGCATTTAGAACGAAATCTAATGTAGGAAAATGGTACTTTACTCTTGATCGGTACGTTGGGACTTAGAAAATATTCGGCCGTACGCGGCGCGTCTCGGCGCTTCGAACAGCTCCGGTGTCCCCATTATTTTCGATTTACGGCTAAAATAAATTTTTCTAATTTTTTTCAATTACATATTCTTGCTTAGATAACTTTTTTACATAGGGATTAAGCATTTAGAACGACATATTGTTTAAAATAATGGTACTTTACTCTTGTGATTTTTCGGTTTTTTTTGATTATTTTGAAAAATAAATTTTTGTAATTTTTTTAAATACGATATTCGTGATCAGTGAACGATTTCACATATGGATTAAGCATTTAGAATCGTGCGGAAGCGTTATTAAAAAAGTTTACTCGATGCGATGGGACTTTGAAAAGTTTGTGAAAATTTTCATATTGGGAAAAAATGTGTAATTTTTTGTCTAGTTTACGGTAATGTAATTTATTTTAATGTTTACTATAAATTTTTTTTTCGTTCGTTCACGCGCTATGTTACAACAGCACGGCCGGGCGGTCTGTTGCCGCGGCGGTTTACACTCATAAGCGCGCGTGCTATTCGGCCGGCGGCGCCGGCGTCCTTGCCGGCCGTTCGGTATCTATAAGAGATACACGGTCCGTGCGAGGCGGACGGAGCAGAGCGGGTTTTGGGCCAATTCTACGATCTCGGTCGAGAAGCTGTCTCAGAGCTCCTTCGGGGCTTCGGTCCTGACTGTTTCGTGCCGTTTACGTTACGGACTTTTCTCCACACAGCGTGGCCACGGGTCGGTGTCTTTGACCGAATGGCCCATATGTGGCAAGCCCTACGGGGTTGGTTACCCGTATGCACTTTGTATGTATACTCGTACTCACTGAGCATCAACTCTTCTGTCCGAGCGATGGAAAAATTTTTTAAACTGCATCTGTAAGATTTGGAAGCAAATCGTACCAATTGAAAACTGTGGCTAAAATGAATAGCCCAGTGGAGAGAGAAAACTATCAAAAAACTGATTTTTTAAATCAAGAGGTGTCAGAAATCGAAATGCCTAGCGCGAGCGGAAGAACACGCTTTCTCGCCAGTCCAGCATGTGTCCTGTCCGTTCTTCCTCGGCTTGCCGATTTTGCCCAGATCAGAGGTTTCGTGCTTCCGGCGGTCAGAAGATCAGCGTGAGCGTACGCGCTTCCACGACTATGGCATCACCCATGTACTTTTTCCTTTGAATATATTTGAGTACATAAAAAATATTAAAACATATAGAGAGAACTGTGTCTTGGATCTTAAAAATTTGTCAATAGCGATGATATATTATTACTTAACTTGAAGTATTTGTACGTTTTAGCTGGGACGTACATTTATCTTACAAGATGTTAATAGCGAGACTCTTGAAGATAAAATTATCTTGTGATTTTATGAAGGCAAAGATAGAAACGTACGAAGCTGGCGTACGTAGAAAAATGTGATTTTACGATAGAACAAAAATATAATACGTACGTTTTTGGGCGTACGGTAAAATATCTGTATGGTAGAAAAATGAAAGAAATTGAGCGTTAAAGAAGATATGTTACAAGCGCGGAATGTGGCAAAACTTGTACATATTTGAAAGAGAAAAGTGGTGTGTCGACCTGACATATATATATGAAACAGGCGACGATGGAAAAGGATTTAAATTTTGTCCATTTTATATATACATATTGTATAGTTCCCTGGTTGATCCTGCCAGTAGTCATATGCTTGTCTCAAAGATTAAGCCATGCATGTCTCAGTACATGCCGTATTAAGGTGAAACCGCGAATGGCTCATTAAATCAGTTATGGTTTCTTAGATCGTACTAAAATTTACTTGGATAACTGTGGTAATTCTAGAGCTAATACATGCAAAACAGAGTTCCGACCAGAGATGGTAGGAACGCTTTTATTAGATCAAAACCAATCGGTGGCGGGTGTTTACACTCGTCCATCGTTTGCTTTGGTGACTCTGAATAACTTTGTGCTGATCGCATGGTCTTATAGCA
>NW_027476138.1:75000-80000 GCF_051020955.1 Megalopta genalis
TGGTTGTGTTGCAGGAGTCAAACTGAATGATTTGATGCATAAAGTTTAATTAAACTCCCATTAGTTTGCCGGGAAACATCGATTCTTCCGATCTAGAAAGAGACAGAGATAGACGATCCGCGTTATGTTAAATATTTCAAGGTTCCCGATTCCACAAAATTATAAAAAGTATACGGCTGTGTAGCAGGGATCAAAACGAGTAATTTCGTGTATAAAGTTTAATTAATATCCCATTAGTTTGCCGGGAAACATCGATTATTCCGATCTAGAAAGAGACAGAGACAGTCGATCCGCGTTATGTTAAATATTTCAAGGTTACCGATTCCACAAAATTATAAAAAGTATACGGCTGTGTAGCGGGGATCAAAACGAGTAATTTCGTGTATAAAGTTTAATTAATCTCCCAATAGTTTGCCGGGAAACATCGATTATTCCGATCTAGAAAGAGACAGAGACAGTCGATCCGCGTTATGTTAAATATTTCAAGGTTCCCGATTCCACAAAATTATAAAAAGTATACGGCTGTGTAGCGGGGATCAAAACGAGTAATTTCATGTATAAAGTTTAATTAAACTCCCAATAGTTTGCCGGGAAACATCGATTATTCCGATCTAGAAAGAGACAGAGACAGTCGATCCGCGTTATGTTAAATATTTCAAGGTTACCGATTCCACAAAATTATAAAAAGTATACGGCTGTGTAGCGGGGATCAAAACGAGTAATTTCGTGTATAAAGTTTAATTAAACTCCCAATAGTTTGCCGGGAAACATCGATTATTCCGATCTAGAAAGAGACAGAGACAGTCGATCCGCGTTATGTTAAATATTTCAAGGTTCCCGATTCCACAAAATTATAAAAAGTATACGGCTGTGTAGCGGGGATCAAAACGAGTAATTTCGTGTATAAAGTTTAATTAATCTCCCAATAGTTTGCCGGGAAACATCGATTATTCCGATCTAGAAAGAGACAGAGACAGTCGATCCGCGTTATGTTAAATATTTCAAGGTTCCCGATTCCACAAAATTATAAAAAGTATACGGCTGTGTAGCGGGGATCAAAACGAGTAATTTCATGTATAAAGTTTAATTAAACTCCCAATAGTTTGCCGGGAAACATCGATTATTCCGATCTAGAAAGAGACAGAGACAGTCGATCCGCGTTATGTTAAATATTTCAAGGTTACCGATTCCACAAAATTATAAAAAGTATACGGCTGTGTAGCGGGGATCAAAACGAGTAATTTCGTGTATAAAGTATAATTAATATCCCATTAGTTTGCCGGGAAACATCGATTATTCCGATCTAGAAAGAGACAGAGACAGTCGATCCGCGTTATGTTAAATATTTCAAGGTTCCCGATTCCACAAAATTATAAAAAGTATACGGCTGTGTAGCGGGGATCAAAACGAGTAATTTCGTGTATAAAGTTTAATTAATCTCCCAATAGTTTGCCGGGAAACATCGATTATTCCGATCTAGAAAGAGACAGAGACAGTCGATCCGCGTTATGTTAAATATTTCAAGGTTCCCGATTCCACAAAATTATAAAAAGTATACGGCTGTGTAGCGGGGATCAAAACGAGTAATTTCATGTATAAAGTTTAATTAAACTCCCAATAGTTTGCCGGGAAACATCGATTATTCCGATCTAGAAAGAGACAGAGACAGTCGATCCGCGTTATGTTAAATATTTCAAGGTTACCGATTCCACAAAATTATAAAAAGTATACGGCTGTGTAGCGGGGATCAAAACGAGTAATTTCGTGTATAAAGTATAATTAATATCCCATTAGTTTGCCGGGAAACATCGATTATTCCGATCTAGAAAGAGACAGAGACAGTCGATCCGCGTTATGTTAAATATTTCAAGGTTCCCGATTCCACAAAATTATAAAAAGTATACGGCTGTGTAGCGGGGATCAAAACGAGTAATTTCGTGTATAAAGTTTAATTAATATCCCATTACATTGCCGGGAAACATCAATACTTCGATCGCGCGAGAGAGACAGAGAAACGAACAGTCTTTTTTTCGATTTACGGCTAAAATAAATTTTTCTCATTTTATTCAATAACATATTCTTGCTTAGATAACTTTTTTACATAGGGATTAAGCATTTAGAACGATATAATGTTTAAAATAAGGGCACTTTACTCTTGACATTTTACGGTTTTTTCAATTTTCTGAAAAATCCTACCATTAGATTTTTTTAAAAATACGATATTCTTGCTTAACTAACGTTTCTACATAGGGATTAAGCATTTAGAACGAAATCTAATGTCAGAAAATGGCACTTTACTCTTGACATTTTTCGGTTTTTTCAATTTTCTGGAAAATCCTATCATTAGATTTTTTTAAAAATACGATGTTCTTGCTTAACTAACGTTTTTACATAGGGATTAAGCATTTAGAACGATATAATGTTTAAAATAAGGGCACTTTACTCTTGACATTTTACGGTTTTTTCAATTTTCTGAAAAATCCTACCATTAGATTTTTTTAAAAATACGATATTCTTGCTTAACTAACGTTTCTACATAGGGATTAAGCATTTAGAACGAAATCTAATGTCAGAAAATGGCACTTTACTCTTGACATTTTTCGGTTTTTTCAATTTTCTGGAAAATCCTATCATTAGATTTTTTTTAAAATACGATATTCTTGCTTAACTAACGTTTTTACATAGGGATTAAGCATTTAGAACGAAATCTAATGTCAGAAAATGGCACTTTACTCTTGACATTTTTCGGTTTTTTCAATTTTCTGGAAAATCCTATCATTAGATTTTTTTAAAAATACGATGTTCTTGCTTAACTAACGTTTTTACATAGGGATTAAGCATTTAGAACGATACATTGCTTAAAATAATGGCACTTTACTCTTGACATTTTACGGTTTTTTCAATTTTCTGAAAAATCCTATCATTAGATTTTTTTAAAAATACGATATTCTTGCTTAACTAACGTTTCTACATAGGGATTAAGCATTTAGAACGAAATCTAATGTCAGAAAATGGCACTTTACTCTTGACATTTTTCGGTTTTTTCAATTTTCTGGAAAATCCTATCATTAGATTTTTTTTAAAATACGATATTCTTGCTTAACTAACGTTTTTACATAGGGATTAAGCATTTAGAACGAAATCTAATGTAGGAAAATGGTACTTTACTCTTGACCGGTACGTTGGGACTTTGAAAATATTCGGGCGTTCCAATCG
Source organism: Megalopta genalis (assembly GCF_051020955.1). NCBI lineage: Eukaryota > Metazoa > Arthropoda > Insecta > Hymenoptera > Halictidae > Megalopta > Megalopta genalis. The sequence goes on from NW_027476138.1 coordinate 78,217, forward strand.
CTCGTCTGTTGCATCATAGCGCGTCTCGGCGCAATCGACCGATTCGCTCGACCCATTATTTTCGATTTACGGCTAAAATAAATTTTTCTCATTTTATTCAATAACATATTCTTGCTTAGATAACTTTTTTACATAGGGATTAAGCATTTAGAACGATATAATGTTTAAAATAAGGGCACTTTACTCTTGACATTTTACGGTTTTTTCAATTTTCTGAAAAATCCTATCATTAGATTTTTTTAAAAATACGATAATCTTGCATAACTAACGTTTCTACATAGGGATTAAGCATTTAGAACGAAATCTAATGTCAGAAAATGGCACTTTACTCTTGACATTTTTCGGTTTTTTCAATTTTCTGGAAAATCCTATCATTAGATTTTTTTAAAAATACGATATTCTTGCTTAACTAACGTTTTTACATAGGGATTAAGCATTTAGAACGAAATCTAATGTAGGAAAATGGTACTTTACTCTTGATCGGTACGTTGGGACTTAGAAAATATTCGGCCGTACGCGGCGCGTCTCGGCGCTTCGAACAGCTCCGGTGTCCCCATTATTTTCGATTTACGGCTAAAATAAATTCTTCTAATTTTTTTCAATTACATATTCTTGCTTAAATAACTTTTTTACATAGGTATTAAGCATTTAGAACGATACATTGTTTAAAATAATGGCACTTTACTCTTGACATTTTACGGTTTTTTCAATTTTCTGAAAAATCCTATCATTAGATTTTTTTAAAAATACGATATTCTTGCTTAACTAACGTTTCTACATAGGGATTAAGCATTTAGAACGAAATCTAATGTCAGAAAATGGCACTTTACTCTTGACATTTTTCGGTTTTTTCAATTTTCTGGAAAATCCTATCATTAGATTTTTTTTAAAATACGATATTCTTGCTTAACTAACGTTTTTACATAGGGATTAAGCATTTAGAACGAAATCTAATGTAGGAAAATGGTACTTTACTCTTGACCGGTACGTTGGGACTTTGAAAATATTCGGGCGTTCCAATCGCTCGTCTGTTGCATCATAGCGCGTCTCGGCGCAATCGACCGATTCGCTCGACCCATTATTTTCGATTTACGGCTAAAATAAATTTTTCTCATTTTATTCAATAACATATTCTTGCTTAGATAACTTTTTTACATAGGGATTAAGCATTTAGAACGATATAATGTTTAAAATAAGGGCACTTTACTCTTGACATTTTACGGTTTTTTCAATTTTCTGAAAAATCCTATCATTAGATTTTTTTAAAAATACGATAATCTTGCATAACTAACGTTTCTACATAGGGATTAAGCATTTAGAACGAAATCTAATGTCAGAAAATGGCACTTTACTCTTGACATTTTTCGGTTTTTTCAATTTTCTGGAAAATCCTATCATTAGATTTTTTTTAAAATACGATATTCTTGCTTAACTAACGTTTTTACATAGGGATTAAGCATTTAGAACGAAATCTAATGTAGGAAAATGGTACTTTACTCTTGATCGGTACGTTGGGACTTAGAAAATATTCGGGCGTACGCGGCGCGCTCGGCGCTTCGAACAGCTCCGGTGTCCCCATTATTTTCGATTTACGGCTAAAATAAATTTTTCTCATTTTATTCAATAACATATTCTTGCTTAGATAACTTTTTTACATAGGGATTAAGCATTTAGAACGATATAATGTTTAAAATAAGGGCACTTTACTCTTGACATTTTACGGTTTTTTCAATTTTATGAAAAATCCTATCATTAGATTTTTTTAAAAATACGATATTCTTGCT
>NW_027476138.1:92500-100000 GCF_051020955.1 Megalopta genalis
ATGTTAAATATTTCAAGGTTACCGATTCCACAAAATTATAAAAAGTATACGGCTGTGTAGCGGGGATCAAAACGAGTAATTTCGTGTATAAAGTTTAATTAATCTCCCAATAGTTTGCCGGGAAACATCGATTATTCCGATCTAGAAAGAGACAGAGACAGTCGATCCGCGTTATGTTAAATATTTCAAGGTTCCCGATTCCACAAAATTATAAAAAGTATACGGCTGTGTAGCGGGGATCAAAACGAGTAATTTCATGTATAAAGTTTAATTAAACTCCCAATAGTTTGCCGGGAAACATCGATTATTCCGATCTAGAAAGAGACAGAGACAGTCGATCCGCGTTATGTTAAATATTTCAAGGTTACCGATTCCACAAAATTATAAAAAGTATACGGCTGTGTAGCGGGGATCAAAACGAGTAATTTCGTGTATAAAGTTTAATTAAACTCCCAATAGTTTGCCGGGAAACATCGATTATTCCGATCTAGAAAGAGACAGAGACAGTCGATCCGCGTTATGTTAAATATTTCAAGGTTCCCGATTCCACAAAATTATAAAAAGTATACGGCTGTGTAGCGGGGATCAAAACGAGTAATTTCGTGTATAAAGTTTAATTAATCTCCCAATAGTTTGCCGGGAAACATCGATTATTCCGATCTAGAAAGAGACAGAGACAGTCGATCCGCGTTATGTTAAATATTTCAAGGTTCCCGATTCCACAAAATTATAAAAAGTATACGGCTGTGTAGCGGGGATCAAAACGAGTAATTTCATGTATAAAGTTTAATTAAACTCCCAATAGTTTGCCGGGAAACATCGATTATTCCGATCTAGAAAGAGACAGAGACAGTCGATCCGCGTTATGTTAAATATTTCAAGGTTACCGATTCCACAAAATTATAAAAAGTATACGGCTGTGTAGCGGGGATCAAAACGAGTAATTTCGTGTATAAAGTATAATTAATATCCCATTAGTTTGCCGGGAAACATCGATTATTCCGATCTAGAAAGAGACAGAGACAGTCGATCCGCGTTATGTTAAATATTTCAAGGTTCCCGATTCCACAAAATTATAAAAAGTATACGGCTGTGTAGCGGGGATCAAAACGAGTAATTTCGTGTATAAAGTTTAATTAATCTCCCAATAGTTTGCCGGGAAACATCGATTATTCCGATCTAGAAAGAGACAGAGACAGTCGATCCGCGTTATGTTAAATATTTCAAGGTTCCCGATTCCACAAAATTATAAAAAGTATACGGCTGTGTAGCGGGGATCAAAACGAGTAATTTCATGTATAAAGTTTAATTAAACTCCCAATAGTTTGCCGGGAAACATCGATTATTCCGATCTAGAAAGAGACAGAGACAGTCGATCCGCGTTATGTTAAATATTTCAAGGTTACCGATTCCACAAAATTATAAAAAGTATACGGCTGTGTAGCGGGGATCAAAACGAGTAATTTCGTGTATAAAGTATAATTAATATCCCATTAGTTTGCCGGGAAACATCGATTATTCCGATCTAGAAAGAGACAGAGACAGTCGATCCGCGTTATGTTAAATATTTCAAGGTTCCCGATTCCACAAAATTATAAAAAGTATACGGCTGTGTAGCGGGGATCAAAACGAGTAATTTCGTGTATAAAGTTTAATTAATATCCCATTACATTGCCGGGAAACATCAATACTTCGATCGCGCGAGAGAGACAGAGAAACGAACAGTCTTTTTTTCGATTTACGGCTAAAATAAATTTTTCTCATTTTATTCAATAACATATTCTTGCTTAGATAACTTTTTTACATAGGGATTAAGCATTTAGAACGATATAATGTTTAAAATAAGGGCACTTTACTCTTGACATTTTACGGTTTTTTCAATTTTCTGAAAAATCCTACCATTAGATTTTTTTAAAAATACGATATTCTTGCTTAACTAACGTTTCTACATAGGGATTAAGCATTTAGAACGAAATCTAATGTCAGAAAATGGCACTTTACTCTTGACATTTTTCGGTTTTTTCAATTTTCTGGAAAATCCTATCATTAGATTTTTTTAAAAATACGATGTTCTTGCTTAACTAACGTTTTTACATAGGGATTAAGCATTTAGAACGATATAATGTTTAAAATAAGGGCACTTTACTCTTGACATTTTACGGTTTTTTCAATTTTCTGAAAAATCCTACCATTAGATTTTTTTAAAAATACGATATTCTTGCTTAACTAACGTTTCTACATAGGGATTAAGCATTTAGAACGAAATCTAATGTCAGAAAATGGCACTTTACTCTTGACATTTTTCGGTTTTTTCAATTTTCTGGAAAATCCTATCATTAGATTTTTTTTAAAATACGATATTCTTGCTTAACTAACGTTTTTACATAGGGATTAAGCATTTAGAACGAAATCTAATGTCAGAAAATGGCACTTTACTCTTGACATTTTTCGGTTTTTTCAATTTTCTGGAAAATCCTATCATTAGATTTTTTTAAAAATACGATGTTCTTGCTTAACTAACGTTTTTACATAGGGATTAAGCATTTAGAACGATACATTGCTTAAAATAATGGCACTTTACTCTTGACATTTTACGGTTTTTTCAATTTTCTGAAAAATCCTATCATTAGATTTTTTTAAAAATACGATATTCTTGCTTAACTAACGTTTCTACATAGGGATTAAGCATTTAGAACGAAATCTAATGTCAGAAAATGGCACTTTACTCTTGACATTTTTCGGTTTTTTCAATTTTCTGGAAAATCCTATCATTAGATTTTTTTTAAAATACGATATTCTTGCTTAACTAACGTTTTTACATAGGGATTAAGCATTTAGAACGAAATCTAATGTAGGAAAATGGTACTTTACTCTTGACCGGTACGTTGGGACTTTGAAAATATTCGGGCGTTCCAATCGCTCGTCTGTTGCATCATAGCGCGTCTCGGCGCAATCGACCGATTCGCTCGACCCATTATTTTCGATTTACGGCTAAAATAAATTTTTCTCATTTTATTCAATAACATATTCTTGCTTAGATAACTTTTTTACATAGGGATTAAGCATTTAGAACGATATAATGTTTAAAATAAGGGCACTTTACTCTTGACATTTTACGGTTTTTTCAATTTTCTGAAAAATCCTATCATTAGATTTTTTTAAAAATACGATAATCTTGCATAACTAACGTTTCTACATAGGGATTAAGCATTTAGAACGAAATCTAATGTCAGAAAATGGCACTTTACTCTTGACATTTTTCGGTTTTTTCAATTTTCTGGAAAATCCTATCATTAGATTTTTTTAAAAATACGATATTCTTGCTTAACTAACGTTTTTACATAGGGATTAAGCATTTAGAACGAAATCTAATGTAGGAAAATGGTACTTTACTCTTGATCGGTACGTTGGGACTTAGAAAATATTCGGCCGTACGCGGCGCGTCTCGGCGCTTCGAACAGCTCCGGTGTCCCCATTATTTTCGATTTACGGCTAAAATAAATTCTTCTAATTTTTTTCAATTACATATTCTTGCTTAAATAACTTTTTTACATAGGTATTAAGCATTTAGAACGATACATTGTTTAAAATAATGGCACTTTACTCTTGACATTTTACGGTTTTTTCAATTTTCTGAAAAATCCTATCATTAGATTTTTTTAAAAATACGATATTCTTGCTTAACTAACGTTTCTACATAGGGATTAAGCATTTAGAACGAAATCTAATGTCAGAAAATGGCACTTTACTCTTGACATTTTTCGGTTTTTTCAATTTTCTGGAAAATCCTATCATTAGATTTTTTTTAAAATACGATATTCTTGCTTAACTAACGTTTTTACATAGGGATTAAGCATTTAGAACGAAATCTAATGTAGGAAAATGGTACTTTACTCTTGACCGGTACGTTGGGACTTTGAAAATATTCGGGCGTTCCAATCGCTCGTCTGTTGCATCATAGCGCGTCTCGGCGCAATCGACCGATTCGCTCGACCCATTATTTTCGATTTACGGCTAAAATAAATTTTTCTCATTTTATTCAATAACATATTCTTGCTTAGATAACTTTTTTACATAGGGATTAAGCATTTAGAACGATATAATGTTTAAAATAAGGGCACTTTACTCTTGACATTTTACGGTTTTTTCAATTTTCTGAAAAATCCTATCATTAGATTTTTTTAAAAATACGATAATCTTGCATAACTAACGTTTCTACATAGGGATTAAGCATTTAGAACGAAATCTAATGTCAGAAAATGGCACTTTACTCTTGACATTTTTCGGTTTTTTCAATTTTCTGGAAAATCCTATCATTAGATTTTTTTTAAAATACGATATTCTTGCTTAACTAACGTTTTTACATAGGGATTAAGCATTTAGAACGAAATCTAATGTAGGAAAATGGTACTTTACTCTTGACCGGTACGTTGGGACTTTGAAAATATTCGGGCGTTCCAATCGCTCGTCTGTTGCATCATAGCGCGTCTCGGCGCAATCGACCGATTCGCTCGACCCATTATTTTCGATTTACGGCTAAAATAAATTTTTCTCATTTTATTCAATAACATATTCTTGCTTAGATAACTTTTTTACATAGGGATTAAGCATTTAGAACGATATAATGTTTAAAATAAGGGCACTTTACTCTTGACATTTTACGGTTTTTTCAATTTTCTGAAAAATCCTATCATTAGATTTTTTTAAAAATACGATAATCTTGCATAACTAACGTTTCTACATAGGGATTAAGCATTTAGAACGAAATCTAATGTCAGAAAATGGCACTTTACTCTTGACATTTTTCGGTTTTTTCAATTTTCTGGAAAATCCTATCATTAGATTTTTTTAAAAATACGATATTCTTGCTTAACTAACGTTTTTACATAGGGATTAAGCATTTAGAACGAAATCTAATGTAGGAAAATGGTACTTTACTCTTGATCGGTACGTTGGGACTTAGAAAATATTCGGCCGTACGCGGCGCGTCTCGGCGCTTCGAACAGCTCCGGTGTCCCCATTATTTTCGATTTACGGCTAAAATAAATTCTTCTAATTTTTTTCAATTACATATTCTTGCTTAAATAACTTTTTTACATAGGGATTAAGCATTTAGAACGATACATTGCTTAAAATAATGGCACTTTACTCTTGACATTTTACGGTTTTTTCAATTTTCTGAAAAATCCTATCATTAGATTTTTTTAAAAATACGATATTCTTGCTTAACTAACGTTTCTACATAGGGATTAAGCATTTAGAACGAAATCTAATGTCAGAAAATGGCACTTTACTCTTGACATTTTTCGGTTTTTTCAATTTTCTGGAAAATCCTATCATTAGATTTTTTTTAAAATACGATATTCTTGCTTAACTAACGTTTTTACATAGGGATTAAGCATTTAGAACGAAATCTAATGTAGGAAAATGGTACTTTACTCTTGACCGGTACGTTGGGACTTTGAAAATATTCGGGCGTTCCAATCGCTCGTCTGTTGCATCATAGCGCGTCTCGGCGCAATCGACCGATTCGCTCGACCCATTATTTTCGATTTACGGCTAAAATAAATTTTTCTCATTTTATTCAATAACATATTCTTGCTTAGATAACTTTTTTACATAGGGATTAAGCATTTAGAACGATATAATGTTTAAAATAAGGGCACTTTACTCTTGACATTTTACGGTTTTTTCAATTTTCTGAAAAATCCTATCATTAGATTTTTTTAAAAATACGATAATCTTGCATAACTAACGTTTCTACATAGGGATTAAGCATTTAGAACGAAATCTAATGTCAGAAAATGGCACTTTACTCTTGACATTTTTCGGTTTTTTCAATTTTCTGGAAAATCCTATCATTAGATTTTTTTAAAAATACGATATTCTTGCTTAACTAACGTTTTTACATAGGGATTAAGCATTTAGAACGAAATCTAATGTAGGAAAATGGTACTTTACTCTTGATCGGTACGTTGGGACTTAGAAAATATTCGGCCGTACGCGGCGCGTCTCGGCGCTTCGAACAGCTCCGGTGTCCCCATTATTTTCGATTTACGGCTAAAATAAATTCTTCTAATTTTTTTCAATTACATATTCTTGCTTAAATAACTTTTTTACATAGGTATTAAGCATTTAGAACGATACATTGTTTAAAATAATGGCACTTTACTCTTGACATTTTACGGTTTTTTCAATTTTCTGAAAAATCCTATCATTAGATTTTTTTAAAAATACGATATTCTTGCTTAACTAACGTTTCTACATAGGGATTAAGCATTTAGAACGAAATCTAATGTCAGAAAATGGCACTTTACTCTTGACATTTTTCGGTTTTTTCAATTTTCTGGAAAATCCTATCATTAGATTTTTTTTAAAATACGATATTCTTGCTTAACTAACGTTTTTACATAGGGATTAAGCATTTAGAACGAAATCTAATGTAGGAAAATGGTACTTTACTCTTGACCGGTACGTTGGGACTTTGAAAATATTCGGGCGTTCCAATCGCTCGTCTGTTGCATCATAGCGCGTCTCGGCGCAATCGACCGATTCGCTCGACCCATTATTTTCGATTTACGGCTAAAATAAATTTTTCTCATTTTATTCAATAACATATTCTTGCTTAGATAACTTTTTTACATAGGGATTAAGCATTTAGAACGATATAATGTTTAAAATAAGGGCACTTTACTCTTGACATTTTACGGTTTTTTCAATTTTCTGAAAAATCCTATCATTAGATTTTTTTAAAAATACGATAATCTTGCATAACTAACGTTTCTACATAGGGATTAAGCATTTAGAACGAAATCTAATGTCAGAAAATGGCACTTTACTCTTGACATTTTTCGGTTTTTTCAATTTTCTGGAAAATCCTATCATTAGATTTTTTTTAAAATACGATATTCTTGCTTAACTAACGTTTTTACATAGGGATTAAGCATTTAGAACGAAATCTAATGTAGGAAAATGGTACTTTACTCTTGATCGGTACGTTGGGACTTAGAAAATATTCGGGCGTACGCGGCGCGCTCGGCGCTTCGAACAGCTCCGGTGTCCCCATTATTTTCGATTTACGGCTAAAATAAATTTTTCTCATTTTATTCAATAACATATTCTTGCTTAGATAACTTTTTTACATAGGGATTAAGCATTTAGAACGATATAATGTTTAAAATAAGGGCACTTTACTCTTGACATTTTACGGTTTTTTCAATTTTATGAAAAATCCTATCATTAGATTTTTTTAAAAATACGATATTCTTGCTTAACTAACGTTTCTACATAGGGATTAAGCATTTAGAACGAAATCTAATGTCAGAAAATGGCACTTTACTCTTGACATTTTTCGGTTTTTTCAATTTTCTGGAAAATCCTATCATTAGATTTTTTTAAAAATACGATATTCTTGCTTAACTAACGTTTTTACATAGGGATTAAGCATTTAGAACGAAATCTAATGTAGGAAAATGGTACTTTACTCTTGATCGGTACGTT
>NW_027476138.1:112500-125000 GCF_051020955.1 Megalopta genalis
GTAGCGGGGATCAAAACGAGTAATTTCATGTATAAAGTTTAATTAAACTCCCAATAGTTTGCCGGGAAACATCGATTATTCCGATCTAGAAAGAGACAGAGACAGTCGATCCGCGTTATGTTAAATATTTCAAGGTTACCGATTCCACAAAATTATAAAAAGTATACGGCTGTGTAGCGGGGATCAAAACGAGTAATTTCGTGTATAAAGTATAATTAATATCCCATTAGTTTGCCGGGAAACATCGATTATTCCGATCTAGAAAGAGACAGAGACAGTCGATCCGCGTTATGTTAAATATTTCAAGGTTCCCGATTCCACAAAATTATAAAAAGTATACGGCTGTGTAGCGGGGATCAAAACGAGTAATTTCGTGTATAAAGTTTAATTAATATCCCATTACATTGCCGGGAAACATCAATACTTCGATCGCGCGAGAGAGACAGAGAAACGAACAGTCTTTTTTTCGATTTACGGCTAAAATAAATTTTTCTCATTTTATTCAATAACATATTCTTGCTTAGATAACTTTTTTACATAGGGATTAAGCATTTAGAACGATATAATGTTTAAAATAAGGGCACTTTACTCTTGACATTTTACGGTTTTTTCAATTTTCTGAAAAATCCTACCATTAGATTTTTTTAAAAATACGATATTCTTGCTTAACTAACGTTTCTACATAGGGATTAAGCATTTAGAACGAAATCTAATGTCAGAAAATGGCACTTTACTCTTGACATTTTTCGGTTTTTTCAATTTTCTGGAAAATCCTATCATTAGATTTTTTTAAAAATACGATGTTCTTGCTTAACTAACGTTTTTACATAGGGATTAAGCATTTAGAACGATATAATGTTTAAAATAAGGGCACTTTACTCTTGACATTTTACGGTTTTTTCAATTTTCTGAAAAATCCTACCATTAGATTTTTTTAAAAATACGATATTCTTGCTTAACTAACGTTTCTACATAGGGATTAAGCATTTAGAACGAAATCTAATGTCAGAAAATGGCACTTTACTCTTGACATTTTTCGGTTTTTTCAATTTTCTGGAAAATCCTATCATTAGATTTTTTTAAAAATACGATATTCTTGCTTAACTAACGTTTTTACATAGGGATTAAGCATTTAGAACGAAATCTAATGTAGGAAAATGGTACTTTACTCTTGACCGGTACGTTGGGACTTTGAAAATATTCGGGCGTTCCAATCGCTCGTCTGTTGCATCATGGCGCGTCTCGGCGCAATCGACCGATTCGCTCGACCCATTATTTTCGATTTACGGCTAAAATAAATTTTTCTCATTTTATTCAATAACATATTCTTGCTTAGATAACTTTTTTACATAGGGATTAAGCATTTAGAACGATATAATGTTTAAAATAAGGGCACTTTACTCTTGACATTTTACGGTTTTTTCAATTTTCTGAAAAATCCTATCATTAGATTATTTTAAAAATACGATAATCTTGCATAACTAACGTTTCTACATAGGGATTAAGCATTTAGAACGAAATCTAATGTCAGAAAATGGCACTTTACTCTTGACATTTTTCGGTTTTTTCAATTTTCTGGAAAATCCTATCATTAGATTTTTTTAAAATACGATATTCTTGCTTAACTAACGTTTTTACATAGGGATTAAGCATTTAGAACGAAATCTAATGTAGGAAAATGGTACTTTACTCTTGACCGGTACGTTGGGACTTTGAAAATATTCGGGCGTTCCAATCGCTCGTCTGTTGCATCATAGCGCGTCTCGGCGCAATCGACCGATTCGCTCGACCCATTATTTTCGATTTACGGCTAAAATAAATTTTTCTCATTTTATTCAATAACATATTCTTGCTTAGATAACTTTTTTACATAGGGATTAAGCATTTAGAACGATATAATGTTTAAAATAAGGGCACTTTACTCTTGACATTTTTCGGTTTTTTCAATTTTCTGGAAAATCCTATCATTAGATTTTTTTAAAATACGATATTCTTGCTTAACTAACGTTTTTACATAGGGATTAAGCATTTAGAACGAAATCTAATGTAGGAAAATGGTACTTTACTCTTGACCGGTACGTTGGGACTTTGAAAATATTCGGGCGTTCCAATCGCTCGTCTGTTGCATCATAGCGCGTCTCGGCGCAATCGACCGATTCGCTCGACCCATTATTTTCGATTTACGGCTAAAATAAATTTTTCTCATTTTATTCAATAACATATTCTTGCTTAGATAACTTTTTTACATAGGGATTAAGCATTTAGAACGATATAATGTTTAAAATAAGGGCACTTTACTCTTGACATTTTACGGTTTTTTCAATTTTCTGAAAAATCCTATCATTAGATTTTTTTAAAAATACGATAATCTTGCATAACTAACGTTTCTACATAGGGATTAAGCATTTAGAACGAAATCTAATGTCAGAAAATGGCACTTTACTCTTGACATTTTTCGGTTTTTTCAATTTTCTGGAAAATCCTATCATTAGATTTTTTTAAAAATACGATATTCTTGCTTAACTAACGTTTTTACATAGGGATTAAGCATTTAGAACGAAATCTAATGTAGGAAAATGGTACTTTACTCTTGATCGGTACGTTGGGACTTTGAAAATATTCGGGCGTTCCAATCGCTCGTCTGTTGCATCATAGCGCGTCTCGGCGCAATCGACCGATTCGCTCGACCCATTATTTTCGATTTACGGCTAAAATAAATTTTTCTCATTTTATTCAATAACATATTCTTGCTTAGATAACTTTTTTACATAGGGATTAAGCATTTAGAACGATATAATGTTTAAAATAAGGGCACTTTACTCTTGACATTTTACGGTTTTTTCAATTTTATGAAAAATCCTATCATTAGATTTTTTTAAAAATACGATATTCTTGCTTAACTAACGTTTCTACATAGGGATTAAGCATTTAGAACGAAATCTAATGTCAGAAAATGGCACTTTACTCTTGACATTTTTCGGTTTTTTCAATTTTCTGGAAAATCCTATCATTAGATTTTTTTTAAAATACGATATTCTTGCTTAACTAACGTTTTTACATAGGGATTAAGCATTTAGAACGAAATCTAATGTAGGAAAATGGTACTTTACTCTTGATCGGTACGTTGGGACTTTGAAAATATTCGGGCGTTCCAATCGCTCGTCTGTTGCATCATAGCGCGTCTCGGCGCAATCGACCGATTCGCTCGACCCATTATTTTCGATTTACGGCTAAAATAAATTTTTCTCATTTTATTCAATAACATATTCTTGCTTAGATAACTTTTTTACATAGGGATTAAGCATTTAGAACGATACATTGTTTAAAATAATGGCACTTTACTCTTGACATTTTACGGTTTTTTCAATTTTCTGAAAAATCCTATCATTAGATTTTTTTAAAAATACGATAATCTTGCATAACTAACGTTTCTACATAGGGATTAAGCATTTAGAACGAAATCTAATGTCAGAAAATGGCACTTTACTCTTGACATTTTTCGGTTTTTTCAATTTTCTGGAAAATCCTATCATTAGATTTTTTTAAAAATACGATATTCTTGCTTAACTAACGTTTTTACATAGGGATTAAGCATTTAGAACGAAATCTAATGTAGGAAAATGGTACTTTACTCTTGATCGGTACGTTGGGACTTAGAAAATATTCGGCCGTACGCGGCGCGTCTCGGCGCTTCGAACAGCTCCGGTGTCCCCATTATTTTCGATTTACGGCTAAAATAAATTCTTCTAATTTTTTTCAATTACATATTCTTGCTTAAATAACTTTTTTACATAGGGATTAAGCATTTAGAACGATACATTGCTTAAAATAATGGCACTTTACTCTTGACATTTTACGGTTTTTTCAATTTTCTGAAAAATCCTATCATTAGATTTTTTTAAAAATACGATATTCTTGCTTAACTAACGTTTCTACATAGGGATTAAGCATTTAGAACGAAATCTAATGTCAGAAAATGGCACTTTACTCTTGACATTTTTCGGTTTTTTCAATTTTCTGGAAAATCCTATCATTAGATTTTTTTTAAAATACGATATTCTTGCTTAACTAACGTTTTTACATAGGGATTAAGCATTTAGAACGAAATCTAATGTAGGAAAATGGTACTTTACTCTTGACCGGTACGTTGGGACTTTGAAAATATTCGGGCGTTCCAATCGCTCGTCTGTTGCATCATAGCGCGTCTCGGCGCAATCGACCGATTCGCTCGACCCATTATTTTCGATTTACGGCTAAAATAAATTTTTCTCATTTTATTCAATAACATATTCTTGCTTAGATAACTTTTTTACATAGGGATTAAGCATTTAGAACGATATAATGTTTAAAATAAGGGCACTTTACTCTTGACATTTTACGGTTTTTTCAATTTTCTGAAAAATCCTATCATTAGATTTTTTTAAAAATACGATAATCTTGCATAACTAACGTTTCTACATAGGGATTAAGCATTTAGAACGAAATCTAATGTCAGAAAATGGCACTTTACTCTTGACATTTTTCGGTTTTTTCAATTTTCTGGAAAATCCTATCATTAGATTTTTTTTAAAATACGATATTCTTGCTTAACTAACGTTTTTACATAGGGATTAAGCATTTAGAACGAAATCTAATGTAGGAAAATGGTACTTTACTCTTGATCGGTACGTTGGGACTTTGAAAATATTCGGGCGTACGCGGCGCGCTCGGCGCTTCGAACAGCTCCGGTGTCCCCATTATTTTCGATTTACGGCTAAAATAAATTCTTCTAATTTTTTTCAATTACATATTCTTGCTTAAATAACTTTTTTACATAGGGATTAAGCATTTAGAACGATACATTGTTTAAAATAATGGCACTTTACTCTTGACATTTTACGGTTTTTTCAATTTTCTGAAAAATCCTATCATTAGATTTTTTTAAAAATACGATATTCTTGCTTAACTAACGTTTCTACATAGGGATTAAGCATTTAGAACGAAATCTAATGTCAGAAAATGGCACTTTACTCTTGACATTTTTCGGTTTTTTCAATTTTCTGGAAAATCCTATCATTAGATTTTTTTTAAAATACGATATTCTTGCTTAACTAACGTTTTTACATAGGGATTAAGCATTTAGAACGAAATCTAATGTAGGAAAATGGTACTTTACTCTTGACCGGTACGTTGGGACTTTGAAAATATTCGGGCGTTCCAATCGCTCGTCTGTTGCATCATAGCGCGTCTCGGCGCAATCGACCGATTCGCTCGACCCATTATTTTCGATTTACGGCTAAAATAAATTTTTCTCATTTTATTCAATAACATATTCTTGCTTAGATAACTTTTTTACATAGGGATTAAGCATTTAGAACGATATAATGTTTAAAATAAGGGCACTTTACTCTTGACATTTTACGGTTTTTTCAATTTTCTGAAAAATCCTATCATTAGATTTTTTTAAAAATACGATAATCTTGCATAACTAACGTTTCTACATAGGGATTAAGCATTTAGAACGAAATCTAATGTCAGAAAATGGCACTTTACTCTTGACATTTTTCGGTTTTTTCAATTTTCTGGAAAATCCTATCATTAGATTTTTTTTAAAATACGATATTCTTGCTTAACTAACGTTTTTACATAGGGATTAAGCATTTAGAACGAAATCTAATGTAGGAAAATGGTACTTTACTCTTGATCGGTACGTTGGGACTTAGAAAATATTCGGGCGTACGCGGCGCGCTCGGCGCTTCGAACAGCTCCGGTGTCCCCATTATTTTCGATTTACGGCTAAAATAAATTCTTCTAATTTTTTTCAATTACATATTCTTGCTTAAATAACTTTTTTACATAGGGATTAAGCATTTAGAACGATACATTGTTTAAAATAATGGCACTTTACTCTTGACATTTTACGGTTTTTTCAATTTTCTGAAAAATCCTATCATTAGATTTTTTTAAAAATACGATATTCTTGCTTAACTAACGTTTCTACATAGGGATTAAGCATTTAGAACGAAATCTAATGTCAGAAAATGGCACTTTACTCTTGACATTTTTCGGTTTTTTCAATTTTCTGGAAAATCCTATCATTAGATTTTTTTTAAAATACGATATTCTTGCTTAACTAACGTTTTTACATAGGGATTAAGCATTTAGAACGAAATCTAATGTAGGAAAATGGTACTTTACTCTTGACCGGTACGTTGGGACTTTGAAAATATTCGGGCGTTCCAATCGCTCGTCTGTTGCATCATAGCGCGTCTCGGCGCAATCGACCGATTCGCTCGACCCATTATTTTCGATTTACGGCTAAAATAAATTTTTCTCATTTTATTCAATAACATATTCTTGCTTAGATAACTTTTTTACATAGGGATTAAGCATTTAGAACGATATAATGTTTAAAATAAGGGCACTTTACTCTTGACATTTTACGGTTTTTTCAATTTTCTGAAAAATCCTATCATTAGATTTTTTTACAAATACGATAATCTTGCATAACTAACGTTTCTACATAGGGATTAAGCATTTAGAACGAAATCTAATGTCAGAAAATGGCACTTTACTCTTGACATTTTTCGGTTTTTTCAATTTTCTGGAAAATCCTATCATTAGATTTTTTTTAAAATACGATATTCTTGCTTAACTAACGTTTTTACATAGGGATTAAGCATTTAGAACGAAATCTAATGTAGGAAAATGGTACTTTACTCTTGATCGGTACGTTGGGACTTAGAAAATATTCGGCCGTACGCGGCGCGTCTCGGCGCTTCGAACAGCTCCGGTGTCCCCATTATTTTCGATTTACGGCTAAAATAAATTCTTCTAATTTTATTCAATAACATATTCTTGCTTAGATAACTTTTTTACATAGGGATTAAGCATTTAGAACGATATAATGTTTAAAATAAGGGCACTTTACTCTTGACATTTTACGGTTTTTTCAATTTTCTGAAAAATCCTATCATTAGATTTTTTTAAAAATACGATAATCTTGCATAACTAACGTTTCTACATAGGGATTAAGCATTTAGAACGAAATCTAATGTCAGAAAATGGCACTTTACTCTTGACATTTTTCGGTTTTTTCAATTTTCTGGAAAATCCTATCATTAGATTTTTTTAAAAATACGATATTCTTGCTTAACTAACGTTTTTACATAGGGATTAAGCATTTAGAACGAAATCTAATGTAGGAAAATGGTACTTTACTCTTGATCGGTACGTTGGGACTTAGAAAATATTCGGCCGTACGCGGCGCGTCTCGGCGCTTCGAACAGCTCCGGTGTCCCCATTATTTTCGATTTACGGCTAAAATAAATTCTTCTAATTTTTTTCAATTACATATTCTTGCTTAAATAACTTTTTTACATAGGGATTAAGCATTTAGAACGATACATTGCTTAAAATAATGGCACTTTACTCTTGACATTTTACGGTTTTTTCAATTTTCTGAAAAATCCTATCATTAGATTTTTTTAAAAATACGATATTCTTGCTTAACTAACGTTTCTACATAGGGATTAAGCATTTAGAACGAAATCTAATGTCAGAAAATGGCACTTTACTCTTGACATTTTTCGGTTTTTTCAATTTTCTGGAAAATCCTATCATTAGATTTTTTTTAAAATACGATATTCTTGCTTAACTAACGTTTTTACATAGGGATTAAGCATTTAGAACGAAATCTAATGTAGGAAAATGGTACTTTACTCTTGACCGGTACGTTGGGACTTTGAAAATATTCGGGCGTTCCAATCGCTCGTCTGTTGCATCATAGCGCGTCTCGGCGCAATCGACCGATTCGCTCGACCCATTATTTTCGATTTACGGCTAAAATAAATTTTTCTCATTTTATTCAATAACATATTCTTGCTTAGATAACTTTTTTACATAGGGATTAAGCATTTAGAACGATATAATGTTTAAAATAAGGGCACTTTACTCTTGACATTTTACGGTTTTTTCAATTTTCTGAAAAATCCTATCATTAGATTTTTTTAAAAATACGATAATCTTGCATAACTAACGTTTCTACATAGGGATTAAGCATTTAGAACGAAATCTAATGTCAGAAAATGGCACTTTACTCTTGACATTTTTCGGTTTTTTCAATTTTCTGGAAAATCCTATCATTAGATTTTTTTAAAAATACGATATTCTTGCTTAACTAACGTTTTTACATAGGGATTAAGCATTTAGAACGAAATCTAATGTAGGAAAATGGTACTTTACTCTTGACCGGTACGTTGGGACTTTGAAAATATTCGGGCGTTCCAATCGCTCGTCTGTTGCATCATAGCGCGTCTCGGCGCAATCGACCGATTCGCTCGACCCATTATTTTCGATTTACGGCTAAAATAAATTTTTCTCATTTTATTCAATAACATATTCTTGCTTAGATAACTTTTTTACATAGGGATTAAGCATTTAGAACGATATAATGTTTAAAATAAGGGCACTTTACTCTTGACATTTTACGGTTTTTTCAATTTTCTGAAAAATCCTATCATTAGATTTTTTTAAAAATACGATAATCTTGCATAACTAACGTTTCTACATAGGGATTAAGCATTTAGAACGAAATCTAATGTCAGAAAATGGCACTTTACTCTTGACATTTTTCGGTTTTTTCAATTTTCTGGAAAATCCTATCATTAGATTTTTTTAAAAATACGATATTCTTGCTTAACTAACGTTTTTACATAGGGATTAAGCATTTAGAACGAAATCTAATGTAGGAAAATGGTACTTTACTCTTGATCGGTACGTTGGGACTTAGAAAATATTCGGCCGTACGCGGCGCGTCTCGGCGCTTCGAACAGCTCCGGTGTCCCCATTATTTTCGATTTACGGCTAAAATAAATTCTTCTAATTTTTTTCAATTACATATTCTTGCTTAAATAACTTTTTTACATAGGGATTAAGCATTTAGAACGATACATTGCTTAAAATAATGGCACTTTACTCTTGACATTTTACGGTTTTTTCAATTTTCTGAAAAATCCTATCATTAGATTTTTTTAAAAATACGATATTCTTGCTTAACTAACGTTTCTACATAGGGATTAAGCATTTAGAACGAAATCTAATGTCAGAAAATGGCACTTTACTCTTGACATTTTTCGGTTTTTTCAATTTTCTGGAAAATCCTATCATTAGATTTTTTTTAAAATACGATATTCTTGCTTAACTAACGTTTTTACATAGGGATTAAGCATTTAGAACGAAATCTAATGTAGGAAAATGGTACTTTACTCTTGACCGGTACGTTGGGACTTTGAAAATATTCGGGCGTTCCAATCGCTCGTCTGTTGCATCATAGCGCGTCTCGGCGCAATCGACCGATTCGCTCGACCCATTATTTTCGATTTACGGCTAAAATAAATTTTTCTCATTTTATTCAATAACATATTCTTGCTTAGATAACTTTTTTACATAGGGATTAAGCATTTAGAACGATATAATGTTTAAAATAAGGGCACTTTACTCTTGACATTTTACGGTTTTTTCAATTTTCTGAAAAATCCTATCATTAGATTTTTTTAAAAATACGATAATCTTGCATAACTAACGTTTCTACATAGGGATTAAGCATTTAGAACGAAATCTAATGTCAGAAAATGGCACTTTACTCTTGACATTTTTCGGTTTTTTCAATTTTCTGGAAAATCCTATCATTAGATTTTTTTAAAAATACGATATTCTTGCTTAACTAACGTTTTTACATAGGGATTAAGCATTTAGAACGAAATCTAATGTAGGAAAATGGTACTTTACTCTTGATCGGTACGTTGGGACTTAGAAAATATTCGGCCGTACGCGGCGCGTCTCGGCGCTTCGAACAGCTCCGGTGTCCCCATTATTTTCGATTTACGGCTAAAATAAATTCTTCTAATTTTTTTCAATTACATATTCTTGCTTAAATAACTTTTTTACATAGGTATTAAGCATTTAGAACGATACATTGTTTAAAATAATGGCACTTTACTCTTGACATTTTACGGTTTTTTCAATTTTCTGAAAAATCCTATCATTAGATTTTTTTAAAAATACGATATTCTTGCTTAACTAACGTTTCTACATAGGGATTAAGCATTTAGAACGAAATCTAATGTCAGAAAATGGCACTTTACTCTTGACATTTTTCGGTTTTTTCAATTTTCTGGAAAATCCTATCATTAGATTTTTTTTAAAATACGATATTCTTGCTTAACTAACGTTTTTACATAGGGATTAAGCATTTAGAACGAAATCTAATGTAGGAAAATGGTACTTTACTCTTGACCGGTACGTTGGGACTTTGAAAATATTCGGGCGTTCCAATCGCTCGTCTGTTGCATCATAGCGCGTCTCGGCGCAATCGACCGATTCGCTCGACCCATTATTTTCGATTTACGGCTAAAATAAATTTTTCTCATTTTATTCAATAACATATTCTTGCTTAGATAACTTTTTTACATAGGGATTAAGCATTTAGAACGATATAATGTTTAAAATAAGGGCACTTTACTCTTGACATTTTACGGTTTTTTCAATTTTCTGAAAAATCCTATCATTAGATTTTTTTAAAAATACGATAATCTTGCATAACTAACGTTTCTACATAGGGATTAAGCATTTAGAACGAAATCTAATGTCAGAAAATGGCACTTTACTCTTGACATTTTTCGGTTTTTTCAATTTTCTGGAAAATCCTATCATTAGATTTTTTTTAAAATACGATATTCTTGCTTAACTAACGTTTTTACATAGGGATTAAGCATTTAGAACGAAATCTAATGTAGGAAAATGGTACTTTACTCTTGATCGGTACGTTGGGACTTAGAAAATATTCGGGCGTACGCGGCGCGCTCGGCGCTTCGAACAGCTCCGGTGTCCCCATTATTTTCGATTTACGGCTAAAATAAATTTTTCTCATTTTATTCAATAACATATTCTTGCTTAGATAACTTTTTTACATAGGGATTAAGCATTTAGAACGATATAATGTTTAAAATAAGGGCACTTTACTCTTGACATTTTACGGTTTTTTCAATTTTATGAAAAATCCTATCATTAGATTTTTTTAAAAATACGATATTCTTGCTTAACTAACGTTTCTACATAGGGATTAAGCATTTAGAACGAAATCTAATGTCAGAAAATGGCACTTTACTCTTGACATTTTTCGGTTTTTTCAATTTTCTGGAAAATCCTATCATTAGATTTTTTTAAAAATACGATATTCTTGCTTAACTAACGTTTTTACATAGGGATTAAGCATTTAGAACGAAATCTAATGTAGGAAAATGGTACTTTACTCTTGATCGGTACGTTGGGACTTAGAAAATATTCGGCCGTACGCGGCGCGTCTCGGCGCTTCGAACAGCTCCGGTGTCCCCATTATTTTCGATTTACGGCTAAAATAAATTTTTCTAATTTTTTTCAATTACATATTCTTGCTTAAATAACTTTTTTACATAGGGATTAAGCATTTAGAACGACATGTTGTTTAAAATAATGGTACTTTACTCTTGTGATTTTTCGGTTTTTTTTGATTATTTTGAAAAATAAATTTTTGTAATTTTTTTAAATACGATATTCGTGATCAGTGAACGATTTCACATATGGATTAAGCATTTAGAATCGTGCGGACGCGTTATTAAAAAAGTTTACTCGATGCGATGGGACTTTAAAAAGTTTGTGAAAATTTTCATATTGGGAAAAAATGTGTAATTTTTTGTCTAGTTTACGGTAGTGTAATTTATTTTAATGTTTACTATAAAAATTTTTTTCGTTCGTTCACGCGCTATGTTACAACAGCACGGCCGGGCGGTCTGTTGCCGCAGCGGTTTACACTCATAAGCGCGCGTGCTATTCGGCCGGCGGCGCCGGCGTCCTTGCCGGCCGTTCGGTATCTATAAGAGATACACGGTCCGTGCGAGGCGGACGGAGCAGAGCGGGTTTTGGGCCAATTCTACGATCTCGGTCGAGAAGCTGTCTCAGAGCTCCTTCGGGGCTTCGGTCCTGACTGTTTCGTGCCGTTTACGTTACGGACTTTTCTCCACACAGCGTGGCCACGGGTCGGTGTCTTTGACCGAATGGCCCATATGTGGCAAGCCCTACGGGGTTGGTTACCCGTATGCACTTTGTATGTATACTCGTACTCACTGAGCAATCGACTCTTCTGTCCGAGCGATGGAAAAATTTTTTAAAATGCATCTGTAAGATTTGGAAGCAAATCGTACCAATTGAAAACTGTGGCTAAAATGAATAGCCCAGTGGAGAGAGAAAACTATCAAAAAACTGATTTTTTAAATCAAGAGGTGTCAGAAATCGAAATGCCTAGCGCGAGCGGAAGAACACGCTTTCTCGCCAGTCCAGCATGTGTCCTGTCCGTTCTTCCTCGGCTTGCCGATTTTGCCCAGATCAGAGGTTTCGTGCTTCCGGCGGTCAGAAGATCAGCGTGAGCGTACGCGCTTCCACGACTATGGCATCACCCATGTACTTTTTCCTTTGAATATATTTGA
>NW_027476138.1:127500-130000 GCF_051020955.1 Megalopta genalis
GATCATTCGTGCGTGATTTACACGGCCAGACGTGTGTACTACACGTATTAGGCCTTTGATCTGCGTTGCGTAGGCCACAACAAATCTTTCAAAGAGAGAGAGATATATGTGTTGTTGGGGTTTGTGATTATGAAGGTGCCCCAACGCACAAAAATATATAAAAATGTACAAAGTTGGGATGTGGTGTGGTGGAGAAGAGTTGGGCCCGACCAGATCATTCGTGCGTGATTTACACGGCAGACGTGTGTACTACACGTATTAGGCCTTTGATCTGCGTTGCGTAGGCCATCTTCCTTCCAAGACACACACGTGTTGGGGTTTGTGTGATTTTATGATAGTGCCTCAACACGGAAAAATAAGCGTACGAGAAGAGTTGGGCCCGACCAGATCATTCGTGCGTGATTTATACACGGCCAGACGCGTATTATATTACACGTATTAGGCCTTTGATCTGCGTTGCGTAGGCCATCTTCTCGATAGAGAGAAAGCCAATGTATTCTTTTTTCTTTCTTTACACACACACACACACAGTTGTAGTAGGACAGGGAGGGATGCGAGCGTGCTAATCACGCTTCCTCAAGTCTTCGCTGTGGTGTAAAAAAAAAAAAGAAAAAAAGGAATCGTTGGGAAAGTCCAAAGGACGAAAATATCGGGCAGTCTGAAGATAACTTAATGCTCGTTTACATTGGTATCAAGAGAGACCGGCTTGTGTAGCTCGTTTCAATGCTGTGTCGTTGTCATTGACACCCTACTCTGTTGCGCGCTAGTGGCAGCATGAGCGTGGGACGTATATATATATGACACCCAGCTAGAGCCGGCCGTGAGTCCGTCCGGTGTAAATAACGACGAAAGGAGAGAGAAACTTTTCGAATCCAGTATCGGGTTGATAATTGTCCAGTTTGAATATCCATATCCCCGTCGTTTTTGGAGGTGATATACTCTCTGTGTTTCTTCGATAGAAGGCTTTTCAATGTTCTATTCGCTCCGACCGTCGAACTTGCAAGAAAACAGTGGTTTTGGATTTGCTCGTACATATATATATGGTTTCGACGGAAATATCTCGTTCTTTAAGGGACAATTATGTCGTTGTACGACGACTCCCGAATCTCCTTCGCGCGCTGGTTGGAGCTCTTCGGGTATCGGCTTGTTCCGAAATATAACACAAAAATGTGGTGGATAGCAAATACACATTATATATATATGAGAGAATAAAAGGGAAAAATTACCCTGAACGGTGGATCACTTGGCTCGTGGGTCGATGAAGAACGCAGCTAATTGCGCGTCAACGTGTGAACTGCAGGACACATGAACATCGACATTTCGAACGCACATTGCGGTCCACGGATACAATTCCTGGACCACGCCTGGCTGAGGGTCGTTTACGTACTTATAAACTGCTTGCGTTGATGGCACTTGTTGCCTATATACGTACGAGCGAATGATGGGCGCTTCGTCGGCGTTTGTCGCGGTCCTATGAATATTGAGAAATTTTACGTACGTCTAACAGTCTTCGAGAGAGATGGAAATCGTGTTCGAACTAGCGTGAGTGTGGAAGGCGGTGTCGTGTGTCGTATATGTTTTATATACGTCCGCCCGTCTGAAACACCGCTTCGAAGCGGTGACAAAATCTTTTTCGGGACGATTCGTATTCGTAGAACTATCGAGATTTCACTGGTACATTTTCAACGCGCTCCCGACGTCGCCTGAAATGAAACGAGATGGGTTTAACCCACGAAAGCGTACTACACGAGTCTGTCCTATGTGAAGACTGTGTACAGAGATCGAACGAACGCATGAAAGAAATTGAACGAAAGAACACATAACCCGCAAAAATATATAGAGTAGAATTGTGACCGTTGCTTCGAATTTGAATTTATATGTATATATATATCATAGCCCCAGGGAGTGGAACCTATGAGTGTGGAAGGATGTCTCTTACCGTTATGTTGCCAGAGGAAAAAAAGTCTCTCTCTTCGTACGACACATTTGTGTACGAATTGTATCGATGGCTATATAGATCCGATGTTGCACATATTCTGAGTAAAGAACACCCCACCCGGGTTACCGTCCTAAAACTCTTCTATTGGTGTGGCTATGATGTGTGTGTCAACGCAATCGCGAGTCTGGTTCTACGGAAAACCGTTTGTCGGTCGCCCCATATATCTTTTTGTTCTCTTCAAATGATCGAATAGCGAAACCGCACGAGATCAATCGGTCGTCTAGTCCCCGAAAGTACTTTTCGGACGGACGTTAAAGTTATACCGATTGTAATCGTCTTGCGAGTGTTTCGAAGATCTATATTTGGAGAGGATATCGAATTTTATAAAAGATATATTGGTGAGGCGCGATAAACGGTTTTTTTTTTGCTTTAAGGGTTTTTTGTGTTTTTTTTATTTTTTTTTTTTTTTGTGTTGCTCTGTACACGTTTCGCAAAATGCTTTCGGGGGGGGAAGCTCTGAAAAAATTTTTTTTCACGTTCCGACGACCTCAGAGTAGGCGA
>NW_027476138.1:132500-135000 GCF_051020955.1 Megalopta genalis
CTGAGGAGCGGGGCGTGTCGGGCTTGGTCGGGAAGCGGGTCTGGCTGACGTGCCGGGCCTGGGCGAGGTGAACGGCTCTCGTGGCTGGGATCCGAGCTCGGTCCCGTGCCTTGGCCTCCCGCGGATCTTCCTTGCTGCGAGGCTTCCGTGGCGTTTCCCATCGGTGCGGTCGTCCTCTTCGGCCGCCATTCAACGCTCAGCTCAGAACTGGCACGGACTAGGGGAATCCGACTGTCTAATTAAAACAAAGCATTGCGATGGCCCCCACGGGTGTTGACGCAATGTGATTTCTGCCCAGTGCTCTGAATGTCAACGTGAAGAAATTCAAAAAAGCGCGGGTAAACGGCGGGAGTAACTATGACTCTCTTAAGGTAGCCAAATGCCTCGTCATCTAATTAGTGACGCGCATGAATGGATTAACGAGATTCCCATCTGTCCCTATCTACTGGCGGTGGCGGTCTGTGGCCACCCAGGGCGGGAGATAACCCCCGAACTAGCCCTCGCGTAGGAGGGTTGATCGGCCGAGTCGATGGGTGTATCGGCGATGAAGGCATTAGAGACCGTCAGTGCGTCGTACATGTAGTACTTCGCATAATGGCGAGGCCCTGATTTAGCATACGGGCTGTGGCGTGTTCTTTGTACAGCACTGTATGTGCTGTATGACTTCCGACTGGGGAACTGTTGTCACTCGTGGCATCAGTTCCCCAGTTTACGTTAAACGGTTTTTCAGA
Source organism: Megalopta genalis (assembly GCF_051020955.1). NCBI lineage: Eukaryota > Metazoa > Arthropoda > Insecta > Hymenoptera > Halictidae > Megalopta > Megalopta genalis. The sequence continues at coordinate 133,232 of NW_027476138.1, forward strand.
CCGTTTTTCGTGGGCGGAACACGCCACTAGACAACACTCCGCTGGGCTCAGGAATACATGGGATGCAATCAATCCCCTGGGCAACCCAGGCCGCAAGGGGCAAACGTGCCCTAGCCACACTTGAGCCTCCACGAAAAAGGTACCGCTGGATAGCTCGTGTTCTTAAATACGCAGCGAACTGAACGAAGTGTGGTGGAGAGGAAGAGGCAGCCTCTCCGACTGCTGTCTCCCACGTGTTTGCCGTGCGTGGCGACCCTTGTCGTCGGAAAAGAGGATCCTGGGATCTGAGGGGGCCCTCTCCTGCGGGTGAGACGTCCCCAACACGTACCTTTGGCCTCTGCTTCGGCTAGATGGGCGGCTGGACGAGAAAAGCAGCCCTGGTCCAGTCAATCGGCTTGGAACGACCACACGCTTCGGGCAAGTGGGTTCTGCTGGGCGAGGACGCGGGCTGGGTAAGGAAACCGACCCAGCCAGCAGACTATATTCGGTGCGTAGCCCTAACTCAGCCTTTGGCGGGTTCCAAATTGTGTGGGTCGGTGGTGGCCGGGGAGCGCACTGGATGAAAGACCAAGACACATTATGGGTCTTAATAAAATTAATGAACAAAAAACTAAGCGTCCAAAGACGACGGGTCCAGCTCCTACTCGGAGTGAAGCCGTCGCCGCAGACGCGGGAACTGCAAATGCAGCTGTCAGTCCCCCCGTGTCTGTGAGAAAGACAAGATCCGGGAAGGTGATTAATATCGCCAATCCTCGTGTGATCTTGCAAAGATGTGTGACTCCCACGCGAGCGGTCTCGGTGAAAACCGAGCCCACGGTAGAAGGTACGCCGGACACCGGTAACGTGGAAGTAATCGAACGAGTCGGAGACACGTCACTCGTGAAGGTGCAGTCGGCACCCGAGCGTGTCGAGGACCCTACTGGTGACGGTTGGCAAACCGTCACCAAAAAGTCAAAGCGAGCCAAGCCGGGCGCACCCACCGGCAAGGCCGCAGTAAACCGGGCCAGGAGACCGAAGGGGACGTTCTCCGGGCAGAAGGTACGGCCTCTCGATCTCGTAAGAGACGAAGCCTTTAGGCGAGTGTCCGAAATACGGACCTTTTGCTTTCGACCTGAGTCGAAAGTCAATAAGGAGTCCGGGTCAAAGATACTCGCCGAGGTTGAGGCACTCAACGAGCTGGTCCAGGAGCTTATTCAACGGAATAGCTTCGTCGAAGGGCAGCTCGCCGCGGTCAGGGCGGACCTAAAAGCGCGTCCTGCCGTAATGAGTGCGATGCGACCTGGGCCGTCCAAGGGAACTCTCCCGAAGACGGCCTGCAACGCCGCGCAGTCGACTTACGCCCATGTGAACAAAGTCGACTGCAAAGGAGCTTCTCCGGAAGCGGGGAGACGGCCACAATCGCAGCATGTGGTAAAAATCTTCCCGCCGAAGGAAAAAGGACAGAGCAGCGAAGTTACGAAGGTTACTGTTCTGTCGCTCGTTAAACCAGCGAAGGAGGCGATCCGAATTAAGTCGGTCCGACGCATCCACTCCGGTGGCATCGTCGTCGAGACCGACCGAAAGGAGGACCTGCAAGCCTTCGTTGGCAATAAGAAGCTCCGGAGCGCGGGTCTGTCCGTCTCCTTACCTACCAAGCGGGACCCCGAGGTTTTAGTTTACGACGTCCCGCGTCGGATGGGTAAGGACGAAATTGCCTCCAGTATTTGGAGGCAAAATCTCTGCGATGCGAACCAGAAGGATGTGCCTTCGGGAATTCGGGTCAGCCGCAT
>NW_027476138.1:137500-170000 GCF_051020955.1 Megalopta genalis
CGTTGCACTAACGCGATATAGAACGATCAAGCGTTGCACTAACGCGATTTAGAAGGATCAAGCGTTGCACTAACGCGATTTAGAAGGATCAAGCGTTGCACTAACGCGATTTAGAAGGATCAAGCGTTGCACTATCGCGATTTAGAAAGATCAGACGTTGCAAAACCATGATATAGAAAGATCAGACGTTGCATTCGGCGAAAATTAACCTTCCTATTGGTCAGTCGCGTTTCCGTGTCCAACCGAGCACAGGCCGGAATGCCGCTGATGTTGGCTCTATTTTCCAAAGCAACACGCCGCTGGCACTTTGTGTTTTTCGAGGTTACGGAAAGCAATACGCCGCTGGTACGAAACAATACGCCGCTGGAAAAAAAAGCAATACGCCGCTGGTACGAACCAATACGCCGCTGGAAAAAAAGCAATACGCCGCTGGAAAAAAAGCAATACGCCGCTGGTACGAACCAATACGCCGCTGGAAAAAAAAGCAATACGCCGCTGGTACGAAGCAATACGCCGCTGGTAAAAAAGCAATACGCCGCTGGTACGAAGCAATACGCCGCTGGTACTTTGTAATAAGAATTACATTACAAGATAGAAAGCACTACGCCGCTGGACATAAAATCTCCATTATCCGAACGAAAGTAACACGCCGCTGGTACTTTATTTTATTATAATAATTTAATTATAAGACAGAAACCGCTGGTACTTGGTTGTAAAATCTCCATTATCCGAACGAAAGCAATACGCCGTTGGTACTTGGTTATAAAATTTTCATTACAAGACAGAAAGCAATATGCCGCTGGTTATATTAATGTAATCTTATGGAAAGCATTACGCCGCTGGAACTTTGACCATTGCAATAATCGATCGGAAGCTATACACAGCAAGGAATACGAATATTATACCAAGAGATCGAAAACAATACGCTGTTCGGACGTTTTGACTAGCCGTCGCACAGTGCAGACGCGTCGACCCGTCGCTCCGCATTTCGAGCGCAATTTCAGTGGTTTTTCAGTTCAGAAAATTACAGAGAGTGTTTGGTTGTGTTGCAGGAGTCAAACTGAATGATTTGATGCATAAAGTTTAATTAAACTCCCATTAGTTTGCCGGGAAACATCGATTCTTCCGATCTAGAAAGAGACAGAGATAGACGATCCGCGTTATGTTAAATATTTCAAGGTTCCCGATTCCACAAAATTATAAAAAGTATACGGCTGTGTAGCAGGGATCAAAACGAGTAATTTCGTGTATAAAGTTTAATTAATATCCCATTAGTTTGCCGGGAAACATCGATTATTCCGATCTAGAAAGAGACAGAGACAGTCGATCCGCGTTATGTTAAATATTTCAAGGTTACCGATTCCACAAAATTATAAAAAGTATACGGCTGTGTAGCGGGGATCAAAACGAGTAATTTCGTGTATAAAGTTTAATTAATCTCCCAATAGTTTGCCGGGAAACATCGATTATTCCGATCTAGAAAGAGACAGAGACAGTCGATCCGCGTTATGTTAAATATTTCAAGGTTCCCGATTCCACAAAATTATAAAAAGTATACGGCTGTGTAGCGGGGATCAAAACGAGTAATTTCATGTATAAAGTTTAATTAAACTCCCAATAGTTTGCCGGGAAACATCGATTATTCCGATCTAGAAAGAGACAGAGACAGTCGATCCGCGTTATGTTAAATATTTCAAGGTTACCGATTCCACAAAATTATAAAAAGTATACGGCTGTGTAGCGGGGATCAAAACGAGTAATTTCGTGTATAAAGTATAATTAATATCCCATTAGTTTGCCGGGAAACATCGATTATTCCGATCTAGAAAGAGACAGAGACAGTCGATCCGCGTTATGTTAAATATTTCAAGGTTCCCGATTCCACAAAATTATAAAAAGTATACGGCTGTGTAGCGGGGATCAAAACGAGTAATTTCGTGTATAAAGTTTAATTAATATCCCATTACATTGCCGGGAAACATCAATACTTCGATCGCGCGAGAGAGACAGAGAAACGAACAGTCTTTTTTTCGATTTACGGCTAAAATAAATTTTTCTCATTTTATTCAATAACATATTCTTGCTTAGATAACTTTTTTACATAGGGATTAAGCATTTAGAACGATATAATGTTTAAAATAAGGGCACTTTACTCTTGACATTTTACGGTTTTTTCAATTTTCTGAAAAATCCTACCATTAGATTTTTTTAAAAATACGATATTCTTGCTTAACTAACGTTTCTACATAGGGATTAAGCATTTAGAACGAAATCTAATGTCAGAAAATGGCACTTTACTCTTGACATTTTTCGGTTTTTTCAATTTTCTGGAAAATCCTATCATTAGATTTTTTTAAAAATACGATGTTCTTGCTTAACTAACGTTTTTACATAGGGATTAAGCATTTAGAACGATATAATGTTTAAAATAAGGGCACTTTACTCTTGACATTTTACGGTTTTTTCAATTTTCTGAAAAATCCTATCATTAGATTTTTTTAAAAATACGATATTCTTGCTTAACTAACGTTTCTACATAGGGATTAAGCATTTAGAACGAAATCTAATGTCAGAAAATGGCACTTTACTCTTGACATTTTTCGGTTTTTTCAATTTTCTGGAAAATCCTATCATTAGATTTTTTTAAAAATACGATATTCTTGCTTAACTAACGTTTTTACATAGGGATTAAGCATTTAGAACGAAATCTAATGTAGGAAAATGGTACTTTACTCTTGATCGGTACGTTGGGACTTAGAAAATATTCGGCCGTACGCGGCGCGTCTCGGCGCTTCGAACAGCTCCGGTGTCCCCATTATTTTCGATTTACGGCTAAAATAAATTCTTCTAATTTTTTTCAATTACATATTCTTGCTTAAATAACTTTTTTACATAGGGATTAAGCATTTAGAACGATACATTGTTTAAAATAATGGCACTTTACTCTTGACATTTTACGGTTTTTTCAATTTTCTGAAAAATCCTATCATTAGATTTTTTTAAAAATACGATATTCTTGCTTAACTAACGTTTCTACATAGGGATTAAGCATTTAGAACGAAATCTAATGTCAGAAAATGGCACTTTACTCTTGACATTTTTCGGTTTTTTCAATTTTCTGGAAAATCCTATCATTAGATTTTTTTCAAAATACGATATTCTTGCTTAACTAACGTTTTTACATAGGGATTAAGCATTTAGAACGAAATCTAATGTAGGAAAATGGTACTTTACTCTTGACCGGTACGTTGGGACTTTGAAAATATTCGGGCGTTCCAATCGCTCGTCTGTTGCATCATAGCGCGTCTCGGCGCAATCGACCGATTCGCTCGACCCATTATTTTCGATTTACGGCTAAAATAAATTTTTCTCATTTTATTCAATAACATATTCTTGCTTAGATAACTTTTTTACATAGGGATTAAGCATTTAGAACGATATAATGTTTAAAATAAGGGCACTTTACTCTTGACATTTTACGGTTTTTTCAATTTTCTGAAAAATCCTATCATTAGATTTTTTTAAAAATACGATAATCTTGCATAACTAACGTTTCTACATAGGGATTAAGCATTTAGAACGAAATCTAATGTCAGAAAATGGCACTTTACTCTTGACATTTTTCGGTTTTTTCAATTTTCTGGAAAATCCTATCATTAGATTTTTTTTAAAATACGATATTCTTGCTTAACTAACGTTTTTACATAGGGATTAAGCATTTAGAACGAAATCTAATGTAGGAAAATGGTACTTTACTCTTGATCGGTACGTTGGGACTTAGAAAATATTCGGGCGTACGCGGCGCGCTCGGCGCTTCGAACAGCTCCGGTGTCCCCATTATTTTCGATTTACGGCTAAAATAAATTCTTCTAATTTTTTTCAATTACATATTCTTGCTTAAATAACTTTTTTACATAGGGATTAAGCATTTAGAACGATACATTGTTTAAAATAATGGCACTTTACTCTTGACATTTTACGGTTTTTTCAATTTTCTGAAAAATCCTATCATTAGATTTTTTTAAAAATACGATATTCTTGCTTAACTAACGTTTCTACATAGGGATTAAGCATTTAGAACGAAATCTAATGTCAGAAAATGGCACTTTACTCTTGACATTTTTCGGTTTTTTCAATTTTCTGGAAAATCCTATCATTAGATTTTTTTTAAAATACGATATTCTTGCTTAACTAACGTTTTTACATAGGGATTAAGCATTTAGAACGAAATCTAATGTAGGAAAATGGTACTTTACTCTTGACCGGTACGTTGGGACTTTGAAAATATTCGGGCGTTCCAATCGCTCGTCTGTTGCATCATAGCGCGTCTCGGCGCAATCGACCGATTCGCTCGACCCATTATTTTCGATTTACGGCTAAAATAAATTTTTCTCATTTTATTCAATAACATATTCTTGCTTAGATAACTTTTTTACATAGGGATTAAGCATTTAGAACGATATAATGTTTAAAATAAGGGCACTTTACTCTTGACATTTTACGGTTTTTTCAATTTTCTGAAAAATCCTATCATTAGATTTTTTTAAAAATACGATAATCTTGCATAACTAACGTTTCTACATAGGGATTAAGCATTTAGAACGAAATCTAATGTCAGAAAATGGCACTTTACTCTTGACATTTTTCGGTTTTTTCAATTTTCTGGAAAATCCTATCATTAGATTTTTTTTAAAATACGATATTCTTGCTTAACTAACGTTTTTACATAGGGATTAAGCATTTAGAACGAAATCTAATGTAGGAAAATGGTACTTTACTCTTGATCGGTACGTTGGGACTTAGAAAATATTCGGGCGTACGCGGCGCGCTCGGCGCTTCGAACAGCTCCGGTGTCCCCATTATTTTCGATTTACGGCTAAAATAAATTCTTCTAATTTTTTTCAATTACATATTCTTGCTTAAATAACTTTTTTACATAGGGATTAAGCATTTAGAACGATACATTGTTTAAAATAATGGCACTTTACTCTTGACATTTTACGGTTTTTTCAATTTTCTGAAAAATCCTATCATTAGATTTTTTTAAAAATACGATATTCTTGCTTAACTAACGTTTCTACATAGGGATTAAGCATTTAGAACGAAATCTAATGTCAGAAAATGGCACTTTACTCTTGACATTTTTCGGTTTTTTCAATTTTCTGGAAAATCCTATCATTAGATTTTTTTTAAAATACGATATTCTTGCTTAACTAACGTTTTTACATAGGGATTAAGCATTTAGAACGAAATCTAATGTAGGAAAATGGTACTTTACTCTTGACCGGTACGTTGGGACTTTGAAAATATTCGGGCGTTCCAATCGCTCGTCTGTTGCATCATAGCGCGTCTCGGCGCAATCGACCGATTCGCTCGACCCATTATTTTCGATTTACGGCTAAAATAAATTTTTCTCATTTTATTCAATAACATATTCTTGCTTAGATAACTTTTTTACATAGGGATTAAGCATTTAGAACGATATAATGTTTAAAATAAGGGCACTTTACTCTTGACATTTTACGGTTTTTTCAATTTTCTGAAAAATCCTATCATTAGATTTTTTTACAAATACGATAATCTTGCATAACTAACGTTTCTACATAGGGATTAAGCATTTAGAACGAAATCTAATGTCAGAAAATGGCACTTTACTCTTGACATTTTTCGGTTTTTTCAATTTTCTGGAAAATCCTATCATTAGATTTTTTTTAAAATACGATATTCTTGCTTAACTAACGTTTTTACATAGGGATTAAGCATTTAGAACGAAATCTAATGTAGGAAAATGGTACTTTACTCTTGATCGGTACGTTGGGACTTAGAAAATATTCGGCCGTACGCGGCGCGTCTCGGCGCTTCGAACAGCTCCGGTGTCCCCATTATTTTCGATTTACGGCTAAAATAAATTCTTCTAATTTTATTCAATAACATATTCTTGCTTAGATAACTTTTTTACATAGGGATTAAGCATTTAGAACGATATAATGTTTAAAATAAGGGCACTTTACTCTTGACATTTTTCGGTTTTTTCAATTTTCTGGAAAATCCTATCATTAGATTTTTTTAAAATACGATATTCTTGCTTAACTAACGTTTTTACATAGGGATTAAGCATTTAGAACGAAATCTAATGTAGGAAAATGGTACTTTACTCTTGACCGGTACGTTGGGACTTTGAAAATATTCGGGCGTTCCAATCGCTCGTCTGTTGCATCATAGCGCGTCTCGGCGCAATCGACCGATTCGCTCGACCCATTATTTTCGATTTACGGCTAAAATAAATTTTTCTCATTTTATTCAATAACATATTCTTGCTTAGATAACTTTTTTACATAGGGATTAAGCATTTAGAACGATATAATGTTTAAAATAAGGGCACTTTACTCTTGACATTTTACGGTTTTTTCAATTTTCTGAAAAATCCTATCATTAGATTTTTTTAAAAATACGATAATCTTGCATAACTAACGTTTCTACATAGGGATTAAGCATTTAGAACGAAATCTAATGTCAGAAAATGGCACTTTACTCTTGACATTTTTCGGTTTTTTCAATTTTCTGGAAAATCCTATCATTAGATTTTTTTAAAAATACGATATTCTTGCTTAACTAACGTTTTTACATAGGGATTAAGCATTTAGAACGAAATCTAATGTAGGAAAATGGTACTTTACTCTTGATCGGTACGTTGGGACTTTGAAAATATTCGGGCGTTCCAATCGCTCGTCTGTTGCATCATAGCGCGTCTCGGCGCAATCGACCGATTCGCTCGACCCATTATTTTCGATTTACGGCTAAAATAAATTTTTCTCATTTTATTCAATAACATATTCTTGCTTAGATAACTTTTTTACATAGGGATTAAGCATTTAGAACGATATAATGTTTAAAATAAGGGCACTTTACTCTTGACATTTTACGGTTTTTTCAATTTTATGAAAAATCCTATCATTAGATTTTTTTAAAAATACGATATTCTTGCTTAACTAACGTTTCTACATAGGGATTAAGCATTTAGAACGAAATCTAATGTCAGAAAATGGCACTTTACTCTTGACATTTTTCGGTTTTTTCAATTTTCTGGAAAATCCTATCATTAGATTTTTTTTAAAATACGATATTCTTGCTTAACTAACGTTTTTACATAGGGATTAAGCATTTAGAACGAAATCTAATGTAGGAAAATGGTACTTTACTCTTGATCGGTACGTTGGGACTTTGAAAATATTCGGGCGTTCCAATCGCTCGTCTGTTGCATCATAGCGCGTCTCGGCGCAATCGACCGATTCGCTCGACCCATTATTTTCGATTTACGGCTAAAATAAATTTTTCTCATTTTATTCAATAACATATTCTTGCTTAGATAACTTTTTTACATAGGGATTAAGCATTTAGAACGATACATTGTTTAAAATAATGGCACTTTACTCTTGACATTTTACGGTTTTTTCAATTTTCTGAAAAATCCTATCATTAGATTTTTTTAAAAATACGATAATCTTGCATAACTAACGTTTCTACATAGGGATTAAGCATTTAGAACGAAATCTAATGTCAGAAAATGGCACTTTACTCTTGACATTTTTCGGTTTTTTCAATTTTCTGGAAAATCCTATCATTAGATTTTTTTAAAAATACGATATTCTTGCTTAACTAACGTTTTTACATAGGGATTAAGCATTTAGAACGAAATCTAATGTAGGAAAATGGTACTTTACTCTTGATCGGTACGTTGGGACTTAGAAAATATTCGGCCGTACGCGGCGCGTCTCGGCGCTTCGAACAGCTCCGGTGTCCCCATTATTTTCGATTTACGGCTAAAATAAATTCTTCTAATTTTTTTCAATTACATATTCTTGCTTAAATAACTTTTTTACATAGGGATTAAGCATTTAGAACGATACATTGCTTAAAATAATGGCACTTTACTCTTGACATTTTACGGTTTTTTCAATTTTCTGAAAAATCCTATCATTAGATTTTTTTAAAAATACGATATTCTTGCTTAACTAACGTTTCTACATAGGGATTAAGCATTTAGAACGAAATCTAATGTCAGAAAATGGCACTTTACTCTTGACATTTTTCGGTTTTTTCAATTTTCTGGAAAATCCTATCATTAGATTTTTTTTAAAATACGATATTCTTGCTTAACTAACGTTTTTACATAGGGATTAAGCATTTAGAACGAAATCTAATGTAGGAAAATGGTACTTTACTCTTGACCGGTACGTTGGGACTTTGAAAATATTCGGGCGTTCCAATCGCTCGTCTGTTGCATCATAGCGCGTCTCGGCGCAATCGACCGATTCGCTCGACCCATTATTTTCGATTTACGGCTAAAATAAATTTTTCTCATTTTATTCAATAACATATTCTTGCTTAGATAACTTTTTTACATAGGGATTAAGCATTTAGAACGATATAATGTTTAAAATAAGGGCACTTTACTCTTGACATTTTACGGTTTTTTCAATTTTCTGAAAAATCCTATCATTAGATTTTTTTAAAAATACGATAATCTTGCATAACTAACGTTTCTACATAGGGATTAAGCATTTAGAACGAAATCTAATGTCAGAAAATGGCACTTTACTCTTGACATTTTTCGGTTTTTTCAATTTTCTGGAAAATCCTATCATTAGATTTTTTTTAAAATACGATATTCTTGCTTAACTAACGTTTTTACATAGGGATTAAGCATTTAGAACGAAATCTAATGTAGGAAAATGGTACTTTACTCTTGATCGGTACGTTGGGACTTAGAAAATATTCGGGCGTACGCGGCGCGCTCGGCGCTTCGAACAGCTCCGGTGTCCCCATTATTTTCGATTTACGGCTAAAATAAATTCTTCTAATTTTTTTCAATTACATATTCTTGCTTAAATAACTTTTTTACATAGGGATTAAGCATTTAGAACGATACATTGTTTAAAATAATGGCACTTTACTCTTGACATTTTACGGTTTTTTCAATTTTCTGAAAAATCCTATCATTAGATTTTTTTAAAAATACGATATTCTTGCTTAACTAACGTTTCTACATAGGGATTAAGCATTTAGAACGAAATCTAATGTCAGAAAATGGCACTTTACTCTTGACATTTTTCGGTTTTTTCAATTTTCTGGAAAATCCTATCATTAGATTTTTTTTAAAATACGATATTCTTGCTTAACTAACGTTTTTACATAGGGATTAAGCATTTAGAACGAAATCTAATGTAGGAAAATGGTACTTTACTCTTGACCGGTACGTTGGGACTTTGAAAATATTCGGGCGTTCCAATCGCTCGTCTGTTGCATCATAGCGCGTCTCGGCGCAATCGACCGATTCGCTCGACCCATTATTTTCGATTTACGGCTAAAATAAATTTTTCTCATTTTATTCAATAACATATTCTTGCTTAGATAACTTTTTTACATAGGGATTAAGCATTTAGAACGATATAATGTTTAAAATAAGGGCACTTTACTCTTGACATTTTACGGTTTTTTCAATTTTCTGAAAAATCCTATCATTAGATTTTTTTAAAAATACGATAATCTTGCATAACTAACGTTTCTACATAGGGATTAAGCATTTAGAACGAAATCTAATGTCAGAAAATGGCACTTTACTCTTGACATTTTTCGGTTTTTTCAATTTTCTGGAAAATCCTATCATTAGATTTTTTTTAAAATACGATATTCTTGCTTAACTAACGTTTTTACATAGGGATTAAGCATTTAGAACGAAATCTAATGTAGGAAAATGGTACTTTACTCTTGATCGGTACGTTGGGACTTAGAAAATATTCGGGCGTACGCGGCGCGCTCGGCGCTTCGAACAGCTCCGGTGTCCCCATTATTTTCGATTTACGGCTAAAATAAATTCTTCTAATTTTTTTCAATTACATATTCTTGCTTAAATAACTTTTTTACATAGGGATTAAGCATTTAGAACGATACATTGTTTAAAATAATGGCACTTTACTCTTGACATTTTACGGTTTTTTCAATTTTCTGAAAAATCCTATCATTAGATTTTTTTAAAAATACGATATTCTTGCTTAACTAACGTTTCTACATAGGGATTAAGCATTTAGAACGAAATCTAATGTCAGAAAATGGCACTTTACTCTTGACATTTTTCGGTTTTTTCAATTTTCTGGAAAATCCTATCATTAGATTTTTTTTAAAATACGATATTCTTGCTTAACTAACGTTTTTACATAGGGATTAAGCATTTAGAACGAAATCTAATGTAGGAAAATGGTACTTTACTCTTGACCGGTACGTTGGGACTTTGAAAATATTCGGGCGTTCCAATCGCTCGTCTGTTGCATCATAGCGCGTCTCGGCGCAATCGACCGATTCGCTCGACCCATTATTTTCGATTTACGGCTAAAATAAATTTTTCTCATTTTATTCAATAACATATTCTTGCTTAGATAACTTTTTTACATAGGGATTAAGCATTTAGAACGATATAATGTTTAAAATAAGGGCACTTTACTCTTGACATTTTACGGTTTTTTCAATTTTCTGAAAAATCCTATCATTAGATTTTTTTACAAATACGATAATCTTGCATAACTAACGTTTCTACATAGGGATTAAGCATTTAGAACGAAATCTAATGTCAGAAAATGGCACTTTACTCTTGACATTTTTCGGTTTTTTCAATTTTCTGGAAAATCCTATCATTAGATTTTTTTTAAAATACGATATTCTTGCTTAACTAACGTTTTTACATAGGGATTAAGCATTTAGAACGAAATCTAATGTAGGAAAATGGTACTTTACTCTTGATCGGTACGTTGGGACTTAGAAAATATTCGGCCGTACGCGGCGCGTCTCGGCGCTTCGAACAGCTCCGGTGTCCCCATTATTTTCGATTTACGGCTAAAATAAATTCTTCTAATTTTATTCAATAACATATTCTTGCTTAGATAACTTTTTTACATAGGGATTAAGCATTTAGAACGATATAATGTTTAAAATAAGGGCACTTTACTCTTGACATTTTACGGTTTTTTCAATTTTCTGAAAAATCCTATCATTAGATTTTTTTAAAAATACGATAATCTTGCATAACTAACGTTTCTACATAGGGATTAAGCATTTAGAACGAAATCTAATGTCAGAAAATGGCACTTTACTCTTGACATTTTTCGGTTTTTTCAATTTTCTGGAAAATCCTATCATTAGATTTTTTTAAAAATACGATATTCTTGCTTAACTAACGTTTTTACATAGGGATTAAGCATTTAGAACGAAATCTAATGTAGGAAAATGGTACTTTACTCTTGATCGGTACGTTGGGACTTAGAAAATATTCGGCCGTACGCGGCGCGTCTCGGCGCTTCGAACAGCTCCGGTGTCCCCATTATTTTCGATTTACGGCTAAAATAAATTCTTCTAATTTTTTTCAATTACATATTCTTGCTTAAATAACTTTTTTACATAGGGATTAAGCATTTAGAACGATACATTGCTTAAAATAATGGCACTTTACTCTTGACATTTTACGGTTTTTTCAATTTTCTGGAAAATCCTATCATTAGATTTTTTTTAAAATACGATATTCTTGCTTAACTAACGTTTCTACATAGGGATTAAGCATTTAGAACGAAATCTAATGTCAGAAAATGGCACTTTACTCTTGACATTTTTCGGTTTTTTCAATTTTCTGGAAAATCCTATCATTAGATTTTTTTTAAAATACGATATTCTTGCTTAACTAACGTTTTTACATAGGGATTAAGCATTTAGAACGAAATCTAATGTAGGAAAATGGTACTTTACTCTTGACCGGTACGTTGGGACTTTGAAAATATTCGGGCGTTCCAATCGCTCGTCTGTTGCATCATAGCGCGTCTCGGCGCAATCGACCGATTCGCTCGACCCATTATTTTCGATTTACGGCTAAAATAAATTTTTCTCATTTTATTCAATAACATATTCTTGCTTAGATAACTTTTTTACATAGGGATTAAGCATTTAGAACGATATAATGTTTAAAATAAGGGCACTTTACTCTTGACATTTTACGGTTTTTTCAATTTTCTGAAAAATCCTATCATTAGATTTTTTTAAAAATACGATAATCTTGCATAACTAACGTTTCTACATAGGGATTAAGCATTTAGAACGAAATCTAATGTCAGAAAATGGCACTTTACTCTTGACATTTTTCGGTTTTTTCAATTTTCTGGAAAATCCTATCATTAGATTTTTTTTAAAATACGATATTCTTGCTTAACTAACGTTTTTACATAGGGATTAAGCATTTAGAACGAAATCTAATGTAGGAAAATGGTACTTTACTCTTGATCGGTACGTTGGGACTTAGAAAATATTCGGGCGTACGCGGCGCGCTCGGCGCTTCGAACAGCTCCGGTGTCCCCATTATTTTCGATTTACGGCTAAAATAAATTCTTCTAATTTTTTTCAATTACATATTCTTGCTTAAATAACTTTTTTACATAGGGATTAAGCATTTAGAACGATACATTGTTTAAAATAATGGCACTTTACTCTTGACATTTTACGGTTTTTTCAATTTTCTGAAAAATCCTATCATTAGATTTTTTTAAAAATACGATATTCTTGCTTAACTAACGTTTCTACATAGGGATTAAGCATTTAGAACGAAATCTAATGTCAGAAAATGGCACTTTACTCTTGACATTTTTCGGTTTTTTCAATTTTCTGGAAAATCCTATCATTAGATTTTTTTTAAAATACGATATTCTTGCTTAACTAACGTTTTTACATAGGGATTAAGCATTTAGAACGAAATCTAATGTAGGAAAATGGTACTTTACTCTTGACCGGTACGTTGGGACTTTGAAAATATTCGGGCGTTCCAATCGCTCGTCTGTTGCATCATAGCGCGTCTCGGCGCAATCGACCGATTCGCTCGACCCATTATTTTCGATTTACGGCTAAAATAAATTTTTCTCATTTTATTCAATAACATATTCTTGCTTAGATAACTTTTTTACATAGGGATTAAGCATTTAGAACGATATAATGTTTAAAATAAGGGCACTTTACTCTTGACATTTTACGGTTTTTTCAATTTTCTGAAAAATCCTATCATTAGATTTTTTTAAAAATACGATAATCTTGCATAACTAACGTTTCTACATAGGGATTAAGCATTTAGAACGAAATCTAATGTCAGAAAATGGCACTTTACTCTTGACATTTTTCGGTTTTTTCAATTTTCTGGAAAATCCTATCATTAGATTTTTTTTAAAATACGATATTCTTGCTTAACTAACGTTTTTACATAGGGATTAAGCATTTAGAACGAAATCTAATGTAGGAAAATGGTACTTTACTCTTGATCGGTACGTTGGGACTTAGAAAATATTCGGGCGTACGCGGCGCGCTCGGCGCTTCGAACAGCTCCGGTGTCCCCATTATTTTCGATTTACGGCTAAAATAAATTCTTCTAATTTTTTTCAATTACATATTCTTGCTTAAATAACTTTTTTACATAGGGATTAAGCATTTAGAACGATACATTGTTTAAAATAATGGCACTTTACTCTTGACATTTTACGGTTTTTTCAATTTTCTGAAAAATCCTATCATTAGATTTTTTTAAAAATACGATATTCTTGCTTAACTAACGTTTCTACATAGGGATTAAGCATTTAGAACGAAATCTAATGTCAGAAAATGGCACTTTACTCTTGACATTTTTCGGTTTTTTCAATTTTCTGGAAAATCCTATCATTAGATTTTTTTTAAAATACGATATTCTTGCTTAACTAACGTTTTTACATAGGGATTAAGCATTTAGAACGAAATCTAATGTAGGAAAATGGTACTTTACTCTTGATCGGTACGTTGGGACTTTGAAAATATTCGGGCGTTCCAATCGCTCGTCTGTTGCATCATAGCGCGTCTCGGCGCAATCGACCGATTCGCTCGACCCATTATTTTCGATTTACGGCTAAAATAAATTTTTCTCATTTTATTCAATAACATATTCTTGCTTAGATAACTTTTTTACATAGGGATTAAGCATTTAGAACGATACATTGTTTAAAATAATGGCACTTTACTCTTGACATTTTACGGTTTTTTCAATTTTCTGAAAAATCCTATCATTAGATTTTTTTAAAAATACGATAATCTTGCATAACTAACGTTTCTACATAGGGATTAAGCATTTAGAACGAAATCTAATGTCAGAAAATGGCACTTTACTCTTGACATTTTTCGGTTTTTTCAATTTTCTGGAAAATCCTATCATTAGATTTTTTTAAAAATACGATATTCTTGCTTAACTAACGTTTTTACATAGGGATTAAGCATTTAGAACGAAATCTAATGTAGGAAAATGGTACTTTACTCTTGATCGGTACGTTGGGACTTAGAAAATATTCGGCCGTACGCGGCGCGTCTCGGCGCTTCGAACAGCTCCGGTGTCCCCATTATTTTCGATTTACGGCTAAAATAAATTCTTCTAATTTTTTTCAATTACATATTCTTGCTTAAATAACTTTTTTACATAGGGATTAAGCATTTAGAACGATACATTGCTTAAAATAATGGCACTTTACTCTTGACATTTTACGGTTTTTTCAATTTTCTGAAAAATCCTATCATTAGATTTTTTTAAAAATACGATATTCTTGCTTAACTAACGTTTCTACATAGGGATTAAGCATTTAGAACGAAATCTAATGTCAGAAAATGGCACTTTACTCTTGACATTTTTCGGTTTTTTCAATTTTCTGGAAAATCCTATCATTAGATTTTTTTTAAAATACGATATTCTTGCTTAACTAACGTTTTTACATAGGGATTAAGCATTTAGAACGAAATCTAATGTAGGAAAATGGTACTTTACTCTTGACCGGTACGTTGGGACTTTGAAAATATTCGGGCGTTCCAATCGCTCGTCTGTTGCATCATAGCGCGTCTCGGCGCAATCGACCGATTCGCTCGACCCATTATTTTCGATTTACGGCTAAAATAAATTTTTCTCATTTTATTCAATAACATATTCTTGCTTAGATAACTTTTTTACATAGGGATTAAGCATTTAGAACGATATAATGTTTAAAATAAGGGCACTTTACTCTTGACATTTTACGGTTTTTTCAATTTTCTGAAAAATCCTATCATTAGATTTTTTTAAAAATACGATAATCTTGCATAACTAACGTTTCTACATAGGGATTAAGCATTTAGAACGAAATCTAATGTCAGAAAATGGCACTTTACTCTTGACATTTTTCGGTTTTTTCAATTTTCTGGAAAATCCTATCATTAGATTTTTTTAAAAATACGATATTCTTGCTTAACTAACGTTTTTACATAGGGATTAAGCATTTAGAACGAAATCTAATGTAGGAAAATGGTACTTTACTCTTGACCGGTACGTTGGGACTTTGAAAATATTCGGGCGTTCCAATCGCTCGTCTGTTGCATCATAGCGCGTCTCGGCGCAATCGACCGATTCGCTCGACCCATTATTTTCGATTTACGGCTAAAATAAATTTTTCTCATTTTATTCAATAACATATTCTTGCTTAGATAACTTTTTTACATAGGGATTAAGCATTTAGAACGATATAATGTTTAAAATAAGGGCACTTTACTCTTGACATTTTACGGTTTTTTCAATTTTCTGAAAAATCCTATCATTAGATTTTTTTAAAAATACGATAATCTTGCATAACTAACGTTTCTACATAGGGATTAAGCATTTAGAACGAAATCTAATGTCAGAAAATGGCACTTTACTCTTGACATTTTTCGGTTTTTTCAATTTTCTGGAAAATCCTATCATTAGATTTTTTTAAAAATACGATATTCTTGCTTAACTAACGTTTTTACATAGGGATTAAGCATTTAGAACGAAATCTAATGTAGGAAAATGGTACTTTACTCTTGACCGGTACGTTGGGACTTTGAAAATATTCGGGCGTTCCAATCGCTCGTCTGTTGCATCATAGCGCGTCTCGGCGCAATCGACCGATTCGCTCGACCCATTATTTTCGATTTACGGCTAAAATAAATTTTTCTCATTTTATTCAATAACATATTCTTGCTTAGATAACTTTTTTACATAGGGATTAAGCATTTAGAACGATATAATGTTTAAAATAAGGGCACTTTACTCTTGACATTTTTCGGTTTTTTCAATTTTCTGGAAAATCCTATCATTAGATTTTTTTAAAATACGATATTCTTGCTTAACTAACGTTTTTACATAGGGATTAAGCATTTAGAACGAAATCTAATGTAGGAAAATGGTACTTTACTCTTGACCGGTACGTTGGGACTTTGAAAATATTCGGGCGTTCCAATCGCTCGTCTGTTGCATCATAGCGCGTCTCGGCGCAATCGACCGATTCGCTCGACCCATTATTTTCGATTTACGGCTAAAATAAATTTTTCTCATTTTATTCAATAACATATTCTTGCTTAGATAACTTTTTTACATAGGGATTAAGCATTTAGAACGATATAATGTTTAAAATAAGGGCACTTTACTCTTGACATTTTACGGTTTTTTCAATTTTCTGAAAAATCCTATCATTAGATTTTTTTAAAAATACGATAATCTTGCATAACTAACGTTTCTACATAGGGATTAAGCATTTAGAACGAAATCTAATGTCAGAAAATGGCACTTTACTCTTGACATTTTTCGGTTTTTTCAATTTTCTGGAAAATCCTATCATTAGATTTTTTTAAAAATACGATATTCTTGCTTAACTAACGTTTTTACATAGGGATTAAGCATTTAGAACGAAATCTAATGTAGGAAAATGGTACTTTACTCTTGATCGGTACGTTGGGACTTTGAAAATATTCGGGCGTTCCAATCGCTCGTCTGTTGCATCATAGCGCGTCTCGGCGCAATCGACCGATTCGCTCGACCCATTATTTTCGATTTACGGCTAAAATAAATTTTTCTCATTTTATTCAATAACATATTCTTGCTTAGATAACTTTTTTACATAGGGATTAAGCATTTAGAACGATATAATGTTTAAAATAAGGGCACTTTACTCTTGACATTTTACGGTTTTTTCAATTTTATGAAAAATCCTATCATTAGATTTTTTTAAAAATACGATATTCTTGCTTAACTAACGTTTCTACATAGGGATTAAGCATTTAGAACGAAATCTAATGTCAGAAAATGGCACTTTACTCTTGACATTTTTCGGTTTTTTCAATTTTCTGGAAAATCCTATCATTAGATTTTTTTTAAAATACGATATTCTTGCTTAACTAACGTTTTTACATAGGGATTAAGCATTTAGAACGAAATCTAATGTAGGAAAATGGTACTTTACTCTTGATCGGTACGTTGGGACTTTGAAAATATTCGGGCGTTCCAATCGCTCGTCTGTTGCATCATAGCGCGTCTCGGCGCAATCGACCGATTCGCTCGACCCATTATTTTCGATTTACGGCTAAAATAAATTTTTCTCATTTTATTCAATAACATATTCTTGCTTAGATAACTTTTTTACATAGGGATTAAGCATTTAGAACGATACATTGTTTAAAATAATGGCACTTTACTCTTGACATTTTACGGTTTTTTCAATTTTCTGAAAAATCCTATCATTAGATTTTTTTAAAAATACGATAATCTTGCATAACTAACGTTTCTACATAGGGATTAAGCATTTAGAACGAAATCTAATGTCAGAAAATGGCACTTTACTCTTGACATTTTTCGGTTTTTTCAATTTTCTGGAAAATCCTATCATTAGATTTTTTTAAAAATACGATATTCTTGCTTAACTAACGTTTTTACATAGGGATTAAGCATTTAGAACGAAATCTAATGTAGGAAAATGGTACTTTACTCTTGATCGGTACGTTGGGACTTAGAAAATATTCGGCCGTACGCGGCGCGTCTCGGCGCTTCGAACAGCTCCGGTGTCCCCATTATTTTCGATTTACGGCTAAAATAAATTCTTCTAATTTTTTTCAATTACATATTCTTGCTTAAATAACTTTTTTACATAGGGATTAAGCATTTAGAACGATACATTGCTTAAAATAATGGCACTTTACTCTTGACATTTTACGGTTTTTTCAATTTTCTGAAAAATCCTATCATTAGATTTTTTTAAAAATACGATATTCTTGCTTAACTAACGTTTCTACATAGGGATTAAGCATTTAGAACGAAATCTAATGTCAGAAAATGGCACTTTACTCTTGACATTTTTCGGTTTTTTCAATTTTCTGGAAAATCCTATCATTAGATTTTTTTTAAAATACGATATTCTTGCTTAACTAACGTTTTTACATAGGGATTAAGCATTTAGAACGAAATCTAATGTAGGAAAATGGTACTTTACTCTTGACCGGTACGTTGGGACTTTGAAAATATTCGGGCGTTCCAATCGCTCGTCTGTTGCATCATAGCGCGTCTCGGCGCAATCGACCGATTCGCTCGACCCATTATTTTCGATTTACGGCTAAAATAAATTTTTCTCATTTTATTCAATAACATATTCTTGCTTAGATAACTTTTTTACATAGGGATTAAGCATTTAGAACGATATAATGTTTAAAATAAGGGCACTTTACTCTTGACATTTTACGGTTTTTTCAATTTTCTGAAAAATCCTATCATTAGATTTTTTTAAAAATACGATAATCTTGCATAACTAACGTTTCTACATAGGGATTAAGCATTTAGAACGAAATCTAATGTCAGAAAATGGCACTTTACTCTTGACATTTTTCGGTTTTTTCAATTTTCTGGAAAATCCTATCATTAGATTTTTTTTAAAATACGATATTCTTGCTTAACTAACGTTTTTACATAGGGATTAAGCATTTAGAACGAAATCTAATGTAGGAAAATGGTACTTTACTCTTGATCGGTACGTTGGGACTTTGAAAATATTCGGGCGTACGCGGCGCGCTCGGCGCTTCGAACAGCTCCGGTGTCCCCATTATTTTCGATTTACGGCTAAAATAAATTCTTCTAATTTTTTTCAATTACATATTCTTGCTTAAATAACTTTTTTACATAGGGATTAAGCATTTAGAACGATACATTGTTTAAAATAATGGCACTTTACTCTTGACATTTTACGGTTTTTTCAATTTTCTGAAAAATCCTATCATTAGATTTTTTTAAAAATACGATATTCTTGCTTAACTAACGTTTCTACATAGGGATTAAGCATTTAGAACGAAATCTAATGTCAGAAAATGGCACTTTACTCTTGACATTTTTCGGTTTTTTCAATTTTCTGGAAAATCCTATCATTAGATTTTTTTTAAAATACGATATTCTTGCTTAACTAACGTTTTTACATAGGGATTAAGCATTTAGAACGAAATCTAATGTAGGAAAATGGTACTTTACTCTTGACCGGTACGTTGGGACTTTGAAAATATTCGGGCGTTCCAATCGCTCGTCTGTTGCATCATAGCGCGTCTCGGCGCAATCGACCGATTCGCTCGACCCATTATTTTCGATTTACGGCTAAAATAAATTTTTCTCATTTTATTCAATAACATATTCTTGCTTAGATAACTTTTTTACATAGGGATTAAGCATTTAGAACGATATAATGTTTAAAATAAGGGCACTTTACTCTTGACATTTTACGGTTTTTTCAATTTTCTGAAAAATCCTATCATTAGATTTTTTTAAAAATACGATAATCTTGCATAACTAACGTTTCTACATAGGGATTAAGCATTTAGAACGAAATCTAATGTCAGAAAATGGCACTTTACTCTTGACATTTTTCGGTTTTTTCAATTTTCTGGAAAATCCTATCATTAGATTTTTTTTAAAATACGATATTCTTGCTTAACTAACGTTTTTACATAGGGATTAAGCATTTAGAACGAAATCTAATGTAGGAAAATGGTACTTTACTCTTGATCGGTACGTTGGGACTTAGAAAATATTCGGGCGTACGCGGCGCGCTCGGCGCTTCGAACAGCTCCGGTGTCCCCATTATTTTCGATTTACGGCTAAAATAAATTCTTCTAATTTTTTTCAATTACATATTCTTGCTTAAATAACTTTTTTACATAGGGATTAAGCATTTAGAACGATACATTGTTTAAAATAATGGCACTTTACTCTTGACATTTTACGGTTTTTTCAATTTTCTGAAAAATCCTATCATTAGATTTTTTTAAAAATACGATATTCTTGCTTAACTAACGTTTCTACATAGGGATTAAGCATTTAGAACGAAATCTAATGTCAGAAAATGGCACTTTACTCTTGACATTTTTCGGTTTTTTCAATTTTCTGGAAAATCCTATCATTAGATTTTTTTTAAAATACGATATTCTTGCTTAACTAACGTTTTTACATAGGGATTAAGCATTTAGAACGAAATCTAATGTAGGAAAATGGTACTTTACTCTTGACCGGTACGTTGGGACTTTGAAAATATTCGGGCGTTCCAATCGCTCGTCTGTTGCATCATAGCGCGTCTCGGCGCAATCGACCGATTCGCTCGACCCATTATTTTCGATTTACGGCTAAAATAAATTTTTCTCATTTTATTCAATAACATATTCTTGCTTAGATAACTTTTTTACATAGGGATTAAGCATTTAGAACGATATAATGTTTAAAATAAGGGCACTTTACTCTTGACATTTTACGGTTTTTTCAATTTTCTGAAAAATCCTATCATTAGATTTTTTTACAAATACGATAATCTTGCATAACTAACGTTTCTACATAGGGATTAAGCATTTAGAACGAAATCTAATGTCAGAAAATGGCACTTTACTCTTGACATTTTTCGGTTTTTTCAATTTTCTGGAAAATCCTATCATTAGATTTTTTTTAAAATACGATATTCTTGCTTAACTAACGTTTTTACATAGGGATTAAGCATTTAGAACGAAATCTAATGTAGGAAAATGGTACTTTACTCTTGATCGGTACGTTGGGACTTAGAAAATATTCGGCCGTACGCGGCGCGTCTCGGCGCTTCGAACAGCTCCGGTGTCCCCATTATTTTCGATTTACGGCTAAAATAAATTCTTCTAATTTTATTCAATAACATATTCTTGCTTAGATAACTTTTTTACATAGGGATTAAGCATTTAGAACGATATAATGTTTAAAATAAGGGCACTTTACTCTTGACATTTTACGGTTTTTTCAATTTTCTGAAAAATCCTATCATTAGATTTTTTTAAAAATACGATAATCTTGCATAACTAACGTTTCTACATAGGGATTAAGCATTTAGAACGAAATCTAATGTCAGAAAATGGCACTTTACTCTTGACATTTTTCGGTTTTTTCAATTTTCTGGAAAATCCTATCATTAGATTTTTTTAAAAATACGATATTCTTGCTTAACTAACGTTTTTACATAGGGATTAAGCATTTAGAACGAAATCTAATGTAGGAAAATGGTACTTTACTCTTGATCGGTACGTTGGGACTTAGAAAATATTCGGCCGTACGCGGCGCGTCTCGGCGCTTCGAACAGCTCCGGTGTCCCCATTATTTTCGATTTACGGCTAAAATAAATTTTTCTAATTTTTTTCAATTACATATTCTTGCTTAAATAACTTTTTTACATAGGGATTAAGCATTTAGAACGAAATCTAATGTAGGAAAATGGTACTTTACTCTTGACCGGTACGTTGGGACTTTGAAAATATTCGGGCGTTCCAATCGCTCGTCTGTTGCATCATAGCGCGTCTCGGCGCAATCGACCGATTCGCTCGACCCATTATTTTCGATTTACGGCTAAAATAAATTTTTCTCATTTTATTCAATAACATATTCTTGCTTAGATAACTTTTTTACATAGGGATTAAGCATTTAGAACGATATAATGTTTAAAATAAGGGCACTTTACTCTTGACATTTTACGGTTTTTTCAATTTTCTGAAAAATCCTATCATTAGATTTTTTTAAAAATACGATAATCTTGCATAACTAACGTTTCTACATAGGGATTAAGCATTTAGAACGAAATCTAATGTCAGAAAATGGCACTTTACTCTTGACATTTTTCGGTTTTTTCAATTTTCTGGAAAATCCTATCATTAGATTTTTTTAAAAATACGATATTCTTGCTTAACTAACGTTTTTACATAGGGATTAAGCATTTAGAACGAAATCTAATGTAGGAAAATGGTACTTTACTCTTGACCGGTACGTTGGGACTTTGAAAATATTCGGGCGTTCCAATCGCTCGTCTGTTGCATCATAGCGCGTCTCGGCGCAATCGACCGATTCGCTCGACCCATTATTTTCGATTTACGGCTAAAATAAATTTTTCTCATTTTATTCAATAACATATTCTTGCTTAGATAACTTTTTTACATAGGGATTAAGCATTTAGAACGATATAATGTTTAAAATAATGGCACTTTACTCTTGACATTTTACGGTTTTTTCAATTTTCTGAAAAATCCTATCATTAGATTTTTTTAAAAATACGATATTCTTGCTTAACTAACGTTTCTACATAGGGATTAAGCATTTAGAACGAAATCTAATGTCAGAAAATGGCACTTTACTCTTGACATTTTTCGGTTTTTTCAATTTTCTGGAAAATCCTATCATTAGATTTTTTTTAAAATACGATATTCTTGCTTAACTAACGTTTTTACATAGGGATTAAGCATTTAGAACGAAATCTAATGTAGGAAAATGGTACTTTACTCTTGACCGGTACGTTGGGACTTTGAAAATATTCGGGCGTTCCAATCGCTCGTCTGTTGCATCATAGCGCGTCTCGGCGCAATCGACCGATTCGCTCGACCCATTATTTTCGATTTACGGCTAAAATAAATTTTTCTCATTTTATTCAATAACATATTCTTGCTTAGATAACTTTTTTACATAGGGATTAAGCATTTAGAACGATATAATGTTTAAAATAAGGGCACTTTACTCTTGACATTTTACGGTTTTTTCAATTTTCTGAAAAATCCTATCATTAGATTTTTTTACAAATACGATAATCTTGCATAACTAACGTTTCTACATAGGGATTAAGCATTTAGAACGAAATCTAATGTCAGAAAATGGCACTTTACTCTTGACATTTTTCGGTTTTTTCAATTTTCTGGAAAATCCTATCATTAGATTTTTTTTAAAATACGATATTCTTGCTTAACTAACGTTTTTACATAGGGATTAAGCATTTAGAACGAAATCTAATGTAGGAAAATGGTACTTTACTCTTGATCGGTACGTTGGGACTTAGAAAATATTCGGCCGTACGCGGCGCGTCTCGGCGCTTCGAACAGCTCCGGTGTCCCCATTATTTTCGATTTACGGCTAAAATAAATTCTTCTAATTTTATTCAATAACATATTCTTGCTTAGATAACTTTTTTACATAGGGATTAAGCATTTAGAACGATATAATGTTTAAAATAAGGGCACTTTACTCTTGACATTTTACGGTTTTTTCAATTTTCTGAAAAATCCTATCATTAGATTTTTTTAAAAATACGATAATCTTGCATAACTAACGTTTCTACATAGGGATTAAGCATTTAGAACGAAATCTAATGTCAGAAAATGGCACTTTACTCTTGACATTTTTCGGTTTTTTCAATTTTCTGGAAAATCCTATCATTAGATTTTTTTTAAAATACGATATTCTTGCTTAACTAACGTTTTTACATAGGGATTAAGCATTTAGAACGAAATCTAATGTAGGAAAATGGTACTTTACTCTTGATCGGTACGTTGGGACTTAGAAAATATTCGGGCGTACGCGGCGCGCTCGGCGCTTCGAACAGCTCCGGTGTCCCCATTATTTTCGATTTACGGCTAAAATAAATTTTTCTCATTTTATTCAATAACATATTCTTGCTTAGATAACTTTTTTACATAGGGATTAAGCATTTAGAACGATATAATGTTTAAAATAAGGGCACTTTACTCTTGACATTTTACGGTTTTTTCAATTTTATGAAAAATCCTATCATTAGATTTTTTTAAAAATACGATATTCTTGCTTAACTAACGTTTCTACATAGGGATTAAGCATTTAGAACGAAATCTAATGTCAGAAAATGGCACTTTACTCTTGACATTTTTCGGTTTTTTCAATTTTCTGGAAAATCCTATCATTAGATTTTTTTAAAAATACGATATTCTTGCTTAACTAACGTTTTTACATAGGGATTAAGCATTTAGAACGAAATCTAATGTAGGAAAATGGTACTTTACTCTTGATCGGTACGTTGGGACTTAGAAAATATTCGGCCGTACGCGGCGCGTCTCGGCGCTTCGAACAGCTCCGGTGTCCCCATTATTTTCGATTTACGGCTAAAATAAATTTTTCTAATTTTTTTCAATTACATATTCTTGCTTAAATAACTTTTTTACATAGGGATTAAGCATTTAGAACGAAATCTAATGTAGGAAAATGGTACTTTACTCTTGACCGGTACGTTGGGACTTTGAAAATATTCGGGCGTTCCAATCGCTCGTCTGTTGCATCATAGCGCGTCTCGGCGCAATCGACCGATTCGCTCGACCCATTATTTTCGATTTACGGCTAAAATAAATTTTTCTCATTTTATTCAATAACATATTCTTGCTTAGATAACTTTTTTACATAGGGATTAAGCATTTAGAACGATATAATGTTTAAAATAAGGGCACTTTACTCTTGACATTTTACGGTTTTTTCAATTTTCTGAAAAATCCTATCATTAGATTTTTTTAAAAATACGATAATCTTGCATAACTAACGTTTCTACATAGGGATTAAGCATTTAGAACGAAATCTAATGTCAGAAAATGGCACTTTACTCTTGACATTTTTCGGTTTTTTCAATTTTCTGGAAAATCCTATCATTAGATTTTTTTAAAAATACGATATTCTTGCTTAACTAACGTTTTTACATAGGGATTAAGCATTTAGAACGAAATCTAATGTAGGAAAATGGTACTTTACTCTTGACCGGTACGTTGGGACTTTGAAAATATTCGGGCGTTCCAATCGCTCGTCTGTTGCATCATAGCGCGTCTCGGCGCAATCGACCGATTCGCTCGACCCATTATTTTCGATTTACGGCTAAAATAAATTTTTCTCATTTTATTCAATAACATATTCTTGCTTAGATAACTTTTTTACATAGGGATTAAGCATTTAGAACGATATAATGTTTAAAATAATGGCACTTTACTCTTGACATTTTACGGTTTTTTCAATTTTCTGAAAAATCCTATCATTAGATTTTTTTAAAAATACGATATTCTTGCTTAACTAACGTTTCTACATAGGGATTAAGCATTTAGAACGAAATCTAATGTCAGAAAATGGCACTTTACTCTTGACATTTTTCGGTTTTTTCAATTTTCTGGAAAATCCTATCATTAGATTTTTTTTAAAATACGATATTCTTGCTTAACTAACGTTTTTACATAGGGATTAAGCATTTAGAACGAAATCTAATGTAGGAAAATGGTACTTTACTCTTGACCGGTACGTTGGGACTTTGAAAATATTCGGGCGTTCCAATCGCTCGTCTGTTGCATCATAGCGCGTCTCGGCGCAATCGACCGATTCGCTCGACCCATTATTTTCGATTTACGGCTAAAATAAATTTTTCTCATTTTATTCAATAACATATTCTTGCTTAGATAACTTTTTTACATAGGGATTAAGCATTTAGAACGATATAATGTTTAAAATAAGGGCACTTTACTCTTGACATTTTACGGTTTTTTCAATTTTCTGAAAAATCCTATCATTAGATTTTTTTACAAATACGATAATCTTGCATAACTAACGTTTCTACATAGGGATTAAGCATTTAGAACGAAATCTAATGTCAGAAAATGGCACTTTACTCTTGACATTTTTCGGTTTTTTCAATTTTCTGGAAAATCCTATCATTAGATTTTTTTTAAAATACGATATTCTTGCTTAACTAACGTTTTTACATAGGGATTAAGCATTTAGAACGAAATCTAATGTAGGAAAATGGTACTTTACTCTTGATCGGTACGTTGGGACTTAGAAAATATTCGGCCGTACGCGGCGCGTCTCGGCGCTTCGAACAGCTCCGGTGTCCCCATTATTTTCGATTTACGGCTAAAATAAATTCTTCTAATTTTATTCAATAACATATTCTTGCTTAGATAACTTTTTTACATAGGGATTAAGCATTTAGAACGATATAATGTTTAAAATAAGGGCACTTTACTCTTGACATTTTACGGTTTTTTCAATTTTCTGAAAAATCCTATCATTAGATTTTTTTAAAAATACGATAATCTTGCATAACTAACGTTTCTACATAGGGATTAAGCATTTAGAACGAAATCTAATGTCAGAAAATGGCACTTTACTCTTGACATTTTTCGGTTTTTTCAATTTTCTGGAAAATCCTATCATTAGATTTTTTTTAAAATACGATATTCTTGCTTAACTAACGTTTTTACATAGGGATTAAGCATTTAGAACGAAATCTAATGTAGGAAAATGGTACTTTACTCTTGATCGGTACGTTGGGACTTAGAAAATATTCGGGCGTACGCGGCGCGCTCGGCGCTTCGAACAGCTCCGGTGTCCCCATTATTTTCGATTTACGGCTAAAATAAATTTTTCTCATTTTATTCAATAACATATTCTTGCTTAGATAACTTTTTTACATAGGGATTAAGCATTTAGAACGATATAATGTTTAAAATAAGGGCACTTTACTCTTGACATTTTACGGTTTTTTCAATTTTATGAAAAATCCTATCATTAGATTTTTTTAAAAATACGATATTCTTGCTTAACTAACGTTTCTACATAGGGATTAAGCATTTAGAACGAAATCTAATGTCAGAAAATGGCACTTTACTCTTGACATTTTTCGGTTTTTTCAATTTTCTGGAAAATCCTATCATTAGATTTTTTTAAAAATACGATATTCTTGCTTAACTAACGTTTTTACATAGGGATTAAGCATTTAGAACGAAATCTAATGTAGGAAAATGGTACTTTACTCTTGATCGGTACGTTGGGACTTAGAAAATATTCGGCCGTACGCGGCGCGTCTCGGCGCTTCGAACAGCTCCGGTGTCCCCATTATTTTCGATTTACGGCTAAAATAAATTTTTCTAATTTTTTTCAATTACATATTCTTGCTTAAATAACTTTTTTACATAGGGATTAAGCATTTAGAACGAAATCTAATGTAGGAAAATGGTACTTTACTCTTGACCGGTACGTTGGGACTTTGAAAATATTCGGGCGTTCCAATCGCTCGTCTGTTGCATCATAGCGCGTCTCGGCGCAATCGACCGATTCGCTCGACCCATTATTTTCGATTTACGGCTAAAATAAATTTTTCTCATTTTATTCAATAACATATTCTTGCTTAGATAACTTTTTTACATAGGGATTAAGCATTTAGAACGATATAATGTTTAAAATAAGGGCACTTTACTCTTGACATTTTACGGTTTTTTCAATTTTCTGAAAAATCCTATCATTAGATTTTTTTAAAAATACGATAATCTTGCATAACTAACGTTTCTACATAGGGATTAAGCATTTAGAACGAAATCTAATGTCAGAAAATGGCACTTTACTCTTGACATTTTTCGGTTTTTTCAATTTTCTGGAAAATCCTATCATTAGATTTTTTTAAAAATACGATATTCTTGCTTAACTAACGTTTTTACATAGGGATTAAGCATTTAGAACGAAATCTAATGTAGGAAAATGGTACTTTACTCTTGACCGGTACGTTGGGACTTTGAAAATATTCGGGCGTTCCAATCGCTCGTCTGTTGCATCATAGCGCGTCTCGGCGCAATCGACCGATTCGCTCGACCCATTATTTTCGATTTACGGCTAAAATAAATTTTTCTCATTTTATTCAATAACATATTCTTGCTTAGATAACTTTTTTACATAGGGATTAAGCATTTAGAACGATATAATGTTTAAAATAATGGCACTTTACTCTTGACATTTTACGGTTTTTTCAATTTTCTGAAAAATCCTATCATTAGATTTTTTTAAAAATACGATATTCTTGCTTAACTAACGTTTCTACATAGGGATTAAGCATTTAGAACGAAATCTAATGTCAGAAAATGGCACTTTACTCTTGACATTTTTCGGTTTTTTCAATTTTCTGGAAAATCCTATCATTAGATTTTTTTTAAAATACGATATTCTTGCTTAACTAACGTTTTTACATAGGGATTAAGCATTTAGAACGAAATCTAATGTAGGAAAATGGTACTTTACTCTTGACCGGTACGTTGGGACTTTGAAAATATTCGGGCGTTCCAATCGCTCGTCTGTTGCATCATAGCGCGTCTCGGCGCAATCGACCGATTCGCTCGACCCATTATTTTCGATTTACGGCTAAAATAAATTTTTCTCATTTTATTCAATAACATATTCTTGCTTAGATAACTTTTTTACATAGGGATTAAGCATTTAGAACGATATAATGTTTAAAATAAGGGCACTTTACTCTTGACATTTTACGGTTTTTTCAATTTTCTGAAAAATCCTATCATTAGATTTTTTTACAAATACGATAATCTTGCATAACTAACGTTTCTACATAGGGATTAAGCATTTAGAACGAAATCTAATGTCAGAAAATGGCACTTTACTCTTGACATTTTTCGGTTTTTTCAATTTTCTGGAAAATCCTATCATTAGATTTTTTTTAAAATACGATATTCTTGCTTAACTAACGTTTTTACATAGGGATTAAGCATTTAGAACGAAATCTAATGTAGGAAAATGGTACTTTACTCTTGATCGGTACGTTGGGACTTAGAAAATATTCGGCCGTACGCGGCGCGTCTCGGCGCTTCGAACAGCTCCGGTGTCCCCATTATTTTCGATTTACGGCTAAAATAAATTCTTCTAATTTTATTCAATAACATATTCTTGCTTAGATAACTTTTTTACATAGGGATTAAGCATTTAGAACGATATAATGTTTAAAATAAGGGCACTTTACTCTTGACATTTTACGGTTTTTTCAATTTTCTGAAAAATCCTATCATTAGATTTTTTTAAAAATACGATAATCTTGCATAACTAACGTTTCTACATAGGGATTAAGCATTTAGAACGAAATCTAATGTCAGAAAATGGCACTTTACTCTTGACATTTTTCGGTTTTTTCAATTTTCTGGAAAATCCTATCATTAGATTTTTTTAAAAATACGATATTCTTGCTTAACTAACGTTTTTACATAGGGATTAAGCATTTAGAACGAAATCTAATGTAGGAAAATGGTACTTTACTCTTGATCGGTACGTTGGGACTTAGAAAATATTCGGCCGTACGCGGCGCGTCTCGGCGCTTCGAACAGCTCCGGTGTCCCCATTATTTTCGATTTACGGCTAAAATAAATTCTTCTAATTTTTTTCAATTACATATTCTTGCTTAAATAACTTTTTTACATAGGGATTAAGCATTTAGAACGATACATTGCTTAAAATAATGGCACTTTACTCTTGACATTTTACGGTTTTTTCAATTTTCTGAAAAATCCTATCATTAGATTTTTTTAAAAATACGATATTCTTGCTTAACTAACGTTTCTACATAGGGATTAAGCATTTAGAACGAAATCTAATGTCAGAAAATGGCACTTTACTCTTGACATTTTTCGGTTTTTTCAATTTTCTGGAAAATCCTATCATTAGATTTTTTTTAAAATACGATATTCTTGCTTAACTAACGTTTTTACATAGGGATTAAGCATTTAGAACGAAATCTAATGTAGGAAAATGGTACTTTACTCTTGACCGGTACGTTGGGACTTTGAAAATATTCGGGCGTTCCAATCGCTCGTCTGTTGCATCATAGCGCGTCTCGGCGCAATCGACCGATTCGCTCGACCCATTATTTTCGATTTACGGCTAAAATAAATTTTTCTCATTTTATTCAATAACATATTCTTGCTTAGATAACTTTTTTACATAGGGATTAAGCATTTAGAACGATATAATGTTTAAAATAAGGGCACTTTACTCTTGACATTTTACGGTTTTTTCAATTTTCTGAAAAATCCTATCATTAGATTTTTTTAAAAATACGATAATCTTGCATAACTAACGTTTCTACATAGGGATTAAGCATTTAGAACGAAATCTAATGTCAGAAAATGGCACTTTACTCTTGACATTTTTCGGTTTTTTCAATTTTCTGGAAAATCCTATCATTAGATTTTTTTAAAAATACGATATTCTTGCTTAACTAACGTTTTTACATAGGGATTAAGCATTTAGAACGAAATCTAATGTAGGAAAATGGTACTTTACTCTTGATCGGTACGTTGGGACTTAGAAAATATTCGGCCGTACGCGGCGCGTCTCGGCGCTTCGAACAGCTCCGGTGTCCCCATTATTTTCGATTTACGGCTAAAATAAATTCTTCTAATTTTTTTCAATTACATATTCTTGCTTAAATAACTTTTTTACATAGGTATTAAGCATTTAGAACGATACATTGTTTAAAATAATGGCACTTTACTCTTGACATTTTACGGTTTTTTCAATTTTCTGAAAAATCCTATCATTAGATTTTTTTAAAAATACGATATTCTTGCTTAACTAACGTTTCTACATAGGGATTAAGCATTTAGAACGAAATCTAATGTCAGAAAATGGCACTTTACTCTTGACATTTTTCGGTTTTTTCAATTTTCTGGAAAATCCTATCATTAGATTTTTTTTAAAATACGATATTCTTGCTTAACTAACGTTTTTACATAGGGATTAAGCATTTAGAACGAAATCTAATGTAGGAAAATGGTACTTTACTCTTGACCGGTACGTTGGGACTTTGAAAATATTCGGGCGTTCCAATCGCTCGTCTGTTGCATCATAGCGCGTCTCGGCGCAATCGACCGATTCGCTCGACCCATTATTTTCGATTTACGGCTAAAATAAATTTTTCTCATTTTATTCAATAACATATTCTTGCTTAGATAACTTTTTTACATAGGGATTAAGCATTTAGAACGATATAATGTTTAAAATAAGGGCACTTTACTCTTGACATTTTACGGTTTTTTCAATTTTCTGAAAAATCCTATCATTAGATTTTTTTAAAAATACGATAATCTTGCATAACTAACGTTTCTACATAGGGATTAAGCATTTAGAACGAAATCTAATGTCAGAAAATGGCACTTTACTCTTGACATTTTTCGGTTTTTTCAATTTTCTGGAAAATCCTATCATTAGATTTTTTTTAAAATACGATATTCTTGCTTAACTAACGTTTTTACATAGGGATTAAGCATTTAGAACGAAATCTAATGTAGGAAAATGGTACTTTACTCTTGATCGGTACGTTGGGACTTAGAAAATATTCGGGCGTACGCGGCGCGCTCGGCGCTTCGAACAGCTCCGGTGTCCCCATTATTTTCGATTTACGGCTAAAATAAATTTTTCTCATTTTATTCAATAACATATTCTTGCTTAGATAACTTTTTTACATAGGGATTAAGCATTTAGAACGATATAATGTTTAAAATAAGGGCACTTTACTCTTGACATTTTACGGTTTTTTCAATTTTATGAAAAATCCTATCATTAGATTTTTTTAAAAATACGATATTCTTGCTTAACTAACGTTTCTACATAGGGATTAAGCATTTAGAACGAAATCTAATGTCAGAAAATGGCACTTTACTCTTGACATTTTTCGGTTTTTTCAATTTTCTGGAAAATCCTATCATTAGATTTTTTTAAAAATACGATATTCTTGCTTAACTAACGTTTTTACATAGGGATTAAGCATTTAGAACGAAATCTAATGTAGGAAAATGGTACTTTACTCTTGATCGGTACGTTGGGACTTAGAAAATATTCGGCCGTACGCGGCGCGTCTCGGCGCTTCGAACAGCTCCGGTGTCCCCATTATTTTCGATTTACGGCTAAAATAAATTTTTCTAATTTTTTTCAATTACATATTCTTGCTTAAATAACTTTTTTACATAGGGATTAAGCATTTAGAACGACATGTTGTTTAAAATAATGGTACTTTACTCTTGTGATTTTTCGGTTTTTTTTGATTATTTTGAAAAATAAATTTTTGTAATTTTTTTAAATACGATATTCGTGATCAGTGAACGATTTCACATATGGATTAAGCATTTAGAATCGTGCGGACGCGTTATTAAAAAAGTTTACTCGATGCGATGGGACTTTAAAAAGTTTGTGAAAATTTTCATATTGGGAAAAAATGTGTAATTTTTTGTCTAGTTTACGGTAGTGTAATTTATTTTAATGTTTACTATAAAAATTTTTTTCGTTCGTTCACGCGCTATGTTACAACAGCACGGCCGGGCGGTCTGTTGCCGCAGCGGTTTACACTCATAAGCGCGCGTGCTATTCGGCCGGCGGCGCCGGCGTCCTTGCCGGCCGTTCGGTATCTATAAGAGATACACGGTCCGTGCGAGGCGGACGGAGCAGAGCGGGTTTTGGGCCAATTCTACGATCTCGGTCGAGAAGCTGTCTCAGAGCTCCTTCGGGGCTTCGGTCCTG
>NW_027476138.1:182500-202500 GCF_051020955.1 Megalopta genalis
TAGCGGGGATCAAAACGAGTAATTTCATGTATAAAGTTTAATTAAACTCCCAATAGTTTGCCGGGAAACATCGATTATTCCGATCTAGAAAGAGACAGAGACAGTCGATCCGCGTTATGTTAAATATTTCAAGGTTACCGATTCCACAAAATTATAAAAAGTATACGGCTGTGTAGCGGGGATCAAAACGAGTAATTTCGTGTATAAAGTTTAATTAAACTCCCAATAGTTTGCCGGGAAACATCGATTATTCCGATCTAGAAAGAGACAGAGACAGTCGATCCGCGTTATGTTAAATATTTCAAGGTTCCCGATTCCACAAAATTATAAAAAGTATACGGCTGTGTAGCGGGGATCAAAACGAGTAATTTCGTGTATAAAGTTTAATTAATCTCCCAATAGTTTGCCGGGAAACATCGATTATTCCGATCTAGAAAGAGACAGAGACAGTCGATCCGCGTTATGTTAAATATTTCAAGGTTCCCGATTCCACAAAATTATAAAAAGTATACGGCTGTGTAGCGGGGATCAAAACGAGTAATTTCATGTATAAAGTTTAATTAAACTCCCAATAGTTTGCCGGGAAACATCGATTATTCCGATCTAGAAAGAGACAGAGACAGTCGATCCGCGTTATGTTAAATATTTCAAGGTTACCGATTCCACAAAATTATAAAAAGTATACGGCTGTGTAGCGGGGATCAAAACGAGTAATTTCGTGTATAAAGTATAATTAATATCCCATTAGTTTGCCGGGAAACATCGATTATTCCGATCTAGAAAGAGACAGAGACAGTCGATCCGCGTTATGTTAAATATTTCAAGGTTCCCGATTCCACAAAATTATAAAAAGTATACGGCTGTGTAGCGGGGATCAAAACGAGTAATTTCGTGTATAAAGTTTAATTAATCTCCCAATAGTTTGCCGGGAAACATCGATTATTCCGATCTAGAAAGAGACAGAGACAGTCGATCCGCGTTATGTTAAATATTTCAAGGTTCCCGATTCCACAAAATTATAAAAAGTATACGGCTGTGTAGCGGGGATCAAAACGAGTAATTTCATGTATAAAGTTTAATTAAACTCCCAATAGTTTGCCGGGAAACATCGATTATTCCGATCTAGAAAGAGACAGAGACAGTCGATCCGCGTTATGTTAAATATTTCAAGGTTACCGATTCCACAAAATTATAAAAAGTATACGGCTGTGTAGCGGGGATCAAAACGAGTAATTTCGTGTATAAAGTATAATTAATATCCCATTAGTTTGCCGGGAAACATCGATTATTCCGATCTAGAAAGAGACAGAGACAGTCGATCCGCGTTATGTTAAATATTTCAAGGTTCCCGATTCCACAAAATTATAAAAAGTATACGGCTGTGTAGCGGGGATCAAAACGAGTAATTTCGTGTATAAAGTTTAATTAATATCCCATTACATTGCCGGGAAACATCAATACTTCGATCGCGCGAGAGAGACAGAGAAACGAACAGTCTTTTTTTCGATTTACGGCTAAAATAAATTTTTCTCATTTTATTCAATAACATATTCTTGCTTAGATAACTTTTTTACATAGGGATTAAGCATTTAGAACGATATAATGTTTAAAATAAGGGCACTTTACTCTTGACATTTTACGGTTTTTTCAATTTTCTGAAAAATCCTACCATTAGATTTTTTTAAAAATACGATATTCTTGCTTAACTAACGTTTCTACATAGGGATTAAGCATTTAGAACGAAATCTAATGTCAGAAAATGGCACTTTACTCTTGACATTTTTCGGTTTTTTCAATTTTCTGGAAAATCCTATCATTAGATTTTTTTAAAAATACGATGTTCTTGCTTAACTAACGTTTTTACATAGGGATTAAGCATTTAGAACGATATAATGTTTAAAATAAGGGCACTTTACTCTTGACATTTTACGGTTTTTTCAATTTTCTGAAAAATCCTACCATTAGATTTTTTTAAAAATACGATATTCTTGCTTAACTAACGTTTCTACATAGGGATTAAGCATTTAGAACGAAATCTAATGTCAGAAAATGGCACTTTACTCTTGACATTTTTCGGTTTTTTCAATTTTCTGGAAAATCCTATCATTAGATTTTTTTAAAAATACGATATTCTTGCTTAACTAACGTTTTTACATAGGGATTAAGCATTTAGAACGAAATCTAATGTAGGAAAATGGTACTTTACTCTTGACCGGTACGTTGGGACTTTGAAAATATTCGGGCGTTCCAATCGCTCGTCTGTTGCATCATGGCGCGTCTCGGCGCAATCGACCGATTCGCTCGACCCATTATTTTCGATTTACGGCTAAAATAAATTTTTCTCATTTTATTCAATAACATATTCTTGCTTAGATAACTTTTTTACATAGGGATTAAGCATTTAGAACGATATAATGTTTAAAATAAGGGCACTTTACTCTTGACATTTTACGGTTTTTTCAATTTTCTGAAAAATCCTATCATTAGATTTTTTTAAAAATACGATAATCTTGCATAACTAACGTTTCTACATAGGGATTAAGCATTTAGAACGAAATCTAATGTCAGAAAATGGCACTTTACTCTTGACATTTTTCGGTTTTTTCAATTTTCTGGAAAATCCTATCATTAGATTTTTTTAAAAATACGATATTCTTGCTTAACTAACGTTTTTACATAGGGATTAAGCATTTAGAACGAAATCTAATGTAGGAAAATGGTACTTTACTCTTGATCGGTACGTTGGGACTTAGAAAATATTCGGCCGTACGCGGCGCGTCTCGGCGCTTCGAACAGCTCCGGTGTCCCCATTATTTTCGATTTACGGCTAAAATAAATTCTTCTAATTTTTTTCAATTACATATTCTTGCTTAAATAACTTTTTTACATAGGGATTAAGCATTTAGAACGATACATTGCTTAAAATAATGGCACTTTACTCTTGACATTTTACGGTTTTTTCAATTTTCTGAAAAATCCTATCATTAGATTTTTTTAAAAATACGATATTCTTGCTTAACTAACGTTTCTACATAGGGATTAAGCATTTAGAACGAAATCTAATGTCAGAAAATGGCACTTTACTCTTGACATTTTTCGGTTTTTTCAATTTTCTGGAAAATCCTATCATTAGATTTTTTTAAAATACGATATTCTTGCTTAACTAACGTTTTTACATAGGGATTAAGCATTTAGAACGAAATCTAATGTAGGAAAATGGTACTTTACTCTTGACCGGTACGTTGGGACTTTGAAAATATTCGGGCGTTCCAATCGCTCGTCTGTTGCATCATAGCGCGTCTCGGCGCAATCGACCGATTCGCTCGACCCATTATTTTCGATTTACGGCTAAAATAAATTTTTCTCATTTTATTCAATAACATATTCTTGCTTAGATAACTTTTTTACATAGGGATTAAGCATTTAGAACGATATAATGTTTAAAATAAGGGCACTTTACTCTTGACATTTTACGGTTTTTTCAATTTTCTGAAAAATCCTATCATTAGATTTTTTTAAAAATACGATAATCTTGCATAACTAACGTTTCTACATAGGGATTAAGCATTTAGAACGAAATCTAATGTCAGAAAATGGCACTTTACTCTTGACATTTTTCGGTTTTTTCAATTTTCTGGAAAATCCTATCATTAGATTTTTTTAAAAATACGATATTCTTGCTTAACTAACGTTTTTACATAGGGATTAAGCATTTAGAACGAAATCTAATGTAGGAAAATGGTACTTTACTCTTGATCGGTACGTTGGGACTTTGAAAATATTCGGGCGTTCCAATCGCTCGTCTGTTGCATCATAGCGCGTCTCGGCGCAATCGACCGATTCGCTCGACCCATTATTTTCGATTTACGGCTAAAATAAATTTTTCTCATTTTATTCAATAACATATTCTTGCTTAGATAACTTTTTTACATAGGGATTAAGCATTTAGAACGATATAATGTTTAAAATAAGGGCACTTTACTCTTGACATTTTACGGTTTTTTCAATTTTATGAAAAATCCTATCATTAGATTTTTTTAAAAATACGATATTCTTGCTTAACTAACGTTTCTACATAGGGATTAAGCATTTAGAACGAAATCTAATGTCAGAAAATGGCACTTTACTCTTGACATTTTTCGGTTTTTTCAATTTTCTGGAAAATCCTATCATTAGATTTTTTTTAAAATACGATATTCTTGCTTAACTAACGTTTTTACATAGGGATTAAGCATTTAGAACGAAATCTAATGTAGGAAAATGGTACTTTACTCTTGATCGGTACGTTGGGACTTTGAAAAT
Source organism: Megalopta genalis (assembly GCF_051020955.1). Classification (NCBI taxonomy): domain Eukaryota; kingdom Metazoa; phylum Arthropoda; class Insecta; order Hymenoptera; family Halictidae; genus Megalopta; species Megalopta genalis. The sequence continues at coordinate 186,803 of NW_027476138.1, forward strand.
ATTCGGGCGTTCCAATCGCTCGTCTGTTGCATCATAGCGCGTCTCGGCGCAATCGACCGATTCGCTCGACCCATTATTTTCGATTTACGGCTAAAATAAATTTTTCTCATTTTATTCAATAACATATTCTTGCTTAGATAACTTTTTTACATAGGGATTAAGCATTTAGAACGATACATTGTTTAAAATAATGGCACTTTACTCTTGACATTTTACGGTTTTTTCAATTTTCTGAAAAATCCTATCATTAGATTTTTTTAAAAATACGATATTCTTGCTTAACTAACGTTTCTACATAGGGATTAAGCATTTAGAACGAAATCTAATGTCAGAAAATGGCACTTTACTCTTGACATTTTTCGGTTTTTTCAATTTTCTGGAAAATCCTATCATTAGATTTTTTTAAAAATACGATATTCTTGCTTAACTAACGTTTTTACATAGGGATTAAGCATTTAGAACGAAATCTAATGTAGGAAAATGGTACTTTACTCTTGATCGGTACGTTGGGACTTTGAAAATATTCGGCCGTACGCGGCGCGTCTCGGCGCTTCGAACAGCTCCGGTGTCCCCATTATTTTCGATTTACGGCTAAAATAAATTCTTCTAATTTTTTTCAATTACATATTCTTGCTTAAATAACTTTTTTACATAGGGATTAAGCATTTAGAACGATACATTGTTTAAAATAATGGCACTTTACTCTTGACATTTTACGGTTTTTTCAATTTTCTGAAAAATCCTATCATTAGATTTTTTTAAAAATACGATATTCTTGCTTAACTAACGTTTCTACATAGGGATTAAGCATTTAGAACGAAATCTAATGTCAGAAAATGGCACTTTACTCTTGACATTTTTCGGTTTTTTCAATTTTCTGGAAAATCCTATCATTAGATTTTTTTTAAAATACGATATTCTTGCTTAACTAACGTTTTTACATAGGGATTAAGCATTTAGAACGAAATCTAATGTAGGAAAATGGTACTTTACTCTTGACCGGTACGTTGGGACTTTGAAAATATTCGGGCGTTCCAATCGCTCGTCTGTTGCATCATAGCGCGTCTCGGCGCAATCGACCGATTCGCTCGACCCATTATTTTCGATTTACGGCTAAAATAAATTTTTCTCATTTTATTCAATAACATATTCTTGCTTAGATAACTTTTTTACATAGGGATTAAGCATTTAGAACGATATAATGTTTAAAATAAGGGCACTTTACTCTTGACATTTTACGGTTTTTTCAATTTTCTGAAAAATCCTATCATTAGATTTTTTTAAAAATACGATAATCTTGCATAACTAACGTTTCTACATAGGGATTAAGCATTTAGAACGAAATCTAATGTCAGAAAATGGCACTTTACTCTTGACATTTTTCGGTTTTTTCAATTTTCTGGAAAATCCTATCATTAGATTTTTTTTAAAATACGATATTCTTGCTTAACTAACGTTTTTACATAGGGATTAAGCATTTAGAACGAAATCTAATGTAGGAAAATGGTACTTTACTCTTGATCGGTACGTTGGGACTTAGAAAATATTCGGGCGTACGCGGCGCGCTCGGCGCTTCGAACAGCTCCGGTGTCCCCATTATTTTCGATTTACGGCTAAAATAAATTCTTCTAATTTTTTTCAATTACATATTCTTGCTTAAATAACTTTTTTACATAGGGATTAAGCATTTAGAACGATACATTGTTTAAAATAATGGCACTTTACTCTTGACATTTTACGGTTTTTTCAATTTTCTGAAAAATCCTATCATTAGATTTTTTTAAAAATACGATATTCTTGCTTAACTAACGTTTCTACATAGGGATTAAGCATTTAGAACGAAATCTAATGTCAGAAAATGGCACTTTACTCTTGACATTTTTCGGTTTTTTCAATTTTCTGGAAAATCCTATCATTAGATTTTTTTTAAAATACGATATTCTTGCTTAACTAACGTTTTTACATAGGGATTAAGCATTTAGAACGAAATCTAATGTAGGAAAATGGTACTTTACTCTTGACCGGTACGTTGGGACTTTGAAAATATTCGGGCGTTCCAATCGCTCGTCTGTTGCATCATAGCGCGTCTCGGCGCAATCGACCGATTCGCTCGACCCATTATTTTCGATTTACGGCTAAAATAAATTTTTCTCATTTTATTCAATAACATATTCTTGCTTAGATAACTTTTTTACATAGGGATTAAGCATTTAGAACGATATAATGTTTAAAATAAGGGCACTTTACTCTTGACATTTTACGGTTTTTTCAATTTTCTGAAAAATCCTATCATTAGATTTTTTTACAAATACGATAATCTTGCATAACTAACGTTTCTACATAGGGATTAAGCATTTAGAACGAAATCTAATGTCAGAAAATGGCACTTTACTCTTGACATTTTTCGGTTTTTTCAATTTTCTGGAAAATCCTATCATTAGATTTTTTTTAAAATACGATATTCTTGCTTAACTAACGTTTTTACATAGGGATTAAGCATTTAGAACGAAATCTAATGTAGGAAAATGGTACTTTACTCTTGATCGGTACGTTGGGACTTAGAAAATATTCGGCCGTACGCGGCGCGTCTCGGCGCTTCGAACAGCTCCGGTGTCCCCATTATTTTCGATTTACGGCTAAAATAAATTCTTCTAATTTTATTCAATAACATATTCTTGCTTAGATAACTTTTTTACATAGGGATTAAGCATTTAGAACGATATAATGTTTAAAATAAGGGCACTTTACTCTTGACATTTTTCGGTTTTTTCAATTTTCTGGAAAATCCTATCATTAGATTTTTTTAAAATACGATATTCTTGCTTAACTAACGTTTTTACATAGGGATTAAGCATTTAGAACGAAATCTAATGTAGGAAAATGGTACTTTACTCTTGACCGGTACGTTGGGACTTTGAAAATATTCGGGCGTTCCAATCGCTCGTCTGTTGCATCATAGCGCGTCTCGGCGCAATCGACCGATTCGCTCGACCCATTATTTTCGATTTACGGCTAAAATAAATTTTTCTCATTTTATTCAATAACATATTCTTGCTTAGATAACTTTTTTACATAGGGATTAAGCATTTAGAACGATATAATGTTTAAAATAAGGGCACTTTACTCTTGACATTTTACGGTTTTTTCAATTTTCTGAAAAATCCTATCATTAGATTTTTTTAAAAATACGATAATCTTGCATAACTAACGTTTCTACATAGGGATTAAGCATTTAGAACGAAATCTAATGTCAGAAAATGGCACTTTACTCTTGACATTTTTCGGTTTTTTCAATTTTCTGGAAAATCCTATCATTAGATTTTTTTAAAAATACGATATTCTTGCTTAACTAACGTTTTTACATAGGGATTAAGCATTTAGAACGAAATCTAATGTAGGAAAATGGTACTTTACTCTTGATCGGTACGTTGGGACTTTGAAAATATTCGGGCGTTCCAATCGCTCGTCTGTTGCATCATAGCGCGTCTCGGCGCAATCGACCGATTCGCTCGACCCATTATTTTCGATTTACGGCTAAAATAAATTTTTCTCATTTTATTCAATAACATATTCTTGCTTAGATAACTTTTTTACATAGGGATTAAGCATTTAGAACGATATAATGTTTAAAATAAGGGCACTTTACTCTTGACATTTTACGGTTTTTTCAATTTTATGAAAAATCCTATCATTAGATTTTTTTAAAAATACGATATTCTTGCTTAACTAACGTTTCTACATAGGGATTAAGCATTTAGAACGAAATCTAATGTCAGAAAATGGCACTTTACTCTTGACATTTTTCGGTTTTTTCAATTTTCTGGAAAATCCTATCATTAGATTTTTTTTAAAATACGATATTCTTGCTTAACTAACGTTTTTACATAGGGATTAAGCATTTAGAACGAAATCTAATGTAGGAAAATGGTACTTTACTCTTGATCGGTACGTTGGGACTTTGAAAATATTCGGGCGTTCCAATCGCTCGTCTGTTGCATCATAGCGCGTCTCGGCGCAATCGACCGATTCGCTCGACCCATTATTTTCGATTTACGGCTAAAATAAATTTTTCTCATTTTATTCAATAACATATTCTTGCTTAGATAACTTTTTTACATAGGGATTAAGCATTTAGAACGATACATTGTTTAAAATAATGGCACTTTACTCTTGACATTTTACGGTTTTTTCAATTTTCTGAAAAATCCTATCATTAGATTTTTTTAAAAATACGATATTCTTGCTTAACTAACGTTTCTACATAGGGATTAAGCATTTAGAACGAAATCTAATGTCAGAAAATGGCACTTTACTCTTGACATTTTTCGGTTTTTTCAATTTTCTGGAAAATCCTATCATTAGATTTTTTTTAAAATACGATATTCTTGCTTAACTAACGTTTTTACATAGGGATTAAGCATTTAGAACGAAATCTAATGTAGGAAAATGGTACTTTACTCTTGATCGGTACGTTGGGACTTTGAAAATATTCGGGCGTTCCAATCGCTCGTCTGTTGCATCATAGCGCGTCTCGGCGCAATCGACCGATTCGCTCGACCCATTATTTTCGATTTACGGCTAAAATAAATTTTTCTCATTTTATTCAATAACATATTCTTGCTTAGATAACTTTTTTACATAGGGATTAAGCATTTAGAACGATACATTGTTTAAAATAATGGCACTTTACTCTTGACATTTTACGGTTTTTTCAATTTTCTGAAAAATCCTATCATTAGATTTTTTTAAAAATACGATAATCTTGCATAACTAACGTTTCTACATAGGGATTAAGCATTTAGAACGAAATCTAATGTCAGAAAATGGCACTTTACTCTTGACATTTTTCGGTTTTTTCAATTTTCTGGAAAATCCTATCATTAGATTTTTTTAAAAATACGATATTCTTGCTTAACTAACGTTTTTACATAGGGATTAAGCATTTAGAACGAAATCTAATGTAGGAAAATGGTACTTTACTCTTGATCGGTACGTTGGGACTTAGAAAATATTCGGCCGTACGCGGCGCGTCTCGGCGCTTCGAACAGCTCCGGTGTCCCCATTATTTTCGATTTACGGCTAAAATAAATTCTTCTAATTTTTTTCAATTACATATTCTTGCTTAAATAACTTTTTTACATAGGGATTAAGCATTTAGAACGATACATTGCTTAAAATAATGGCACTTTACTCTTGACATTTTACGGTTTTTTCAATTTTCTGAAAAATCCTATCATTAGATTTTTTTAAAAATACGATATTCTTGCTTAACTAACGTTTCTACATAGGGATTAAGCATTTAGAACGAAATCTAATGTCAGAAAATGGCACTTTACTCTTGACATTTTTCGGTTTTTTCAATTTTCTGGAAAATCCTATCATTAGATTTTTTTTAAAATACGATATTCTTGCTTAACTAACGTTTTTACATAGGGATTAAGCATTTAGAACGAAATCTAATGTAGGAAAATGGTACTTTACTCTTGACCGGTACGTTGGGACTTTGAAAATATTCGGGCGTTCCAATCGCTCGTCTGTTGCATCATAGCGCGTCTCGGCGCAATCGACCGATTCGCTCGACCCATTATTTTCGATTTACGGCTAAAATAAATTTTTCTCATTTTATTCAATAACATATTCTTGCTTAGATAACTTTTTTACATAGGGATTAAGCATTTAGAACGATATAATGTTTAAAATAAGGGCACTTTACTCTTGACATTTTACGGTTTTTTCAATTTTCTGAAAAATCCTATCATTAGATTTTTTTAAAAATACGATAATCTTGCATAACTAACGTTTCTACATAGGGATTAAGCATTTAGAACGAAATCTAATGTCAGAAAATGGCACTTTACTCTTGACATTTTTCGGTTTTTTCAATTTTCTGGAAAATCCTATCATTAGATTTTTTTTAAAATACGATATTCTTGCTTAACTAACGTTTTTACATAGGGATTAAGCATTTAGAACGAAATCTAATGTAGGAAAATGGTACTTTACTCTTGATCGGTACGTTGGGACTTTGAAAATATTCGGGCGTACGCGGCGCGCTCGGCGCTTCGAACAGCTCCGGTGTCCCCATTATTTTCGATTTACGGCTAAAATAAATTCTTCTAATTTTTTTCAATTACATATTCTTGCTTAAATAACTTTTTTACATAGGGATTAAGCATTTAGAACGATACATTGTTTAAAATAATGGCACTTTACTCTTGACATTTTACGGTTTTTTCAATTTTCTGAAAAATCCTATCATTAGATTTTTTTAAAAATACGATATTCTTGCTTAACTAACGTTTCTACATAGGGATTAAGCATTTAGAACGAAATCTAATGTCAGAAAATGGCACTTTACTCTTGACATTTTTCGGTTTTTTCAATTTTCTGGAAAATCCTATCATTAGATTTTTTTTAAAATACGATATTCTTGCTTAACTAACGTTTTTACATAGGGATTAAGCATTTAGAACGAAATCTAATGTAGGAAAATGGTACTTTACTCTTGACCGGTACGTTGGGACTTTGAAAATATTCGGGCGTTCCAATCGCTCGTCTGTTGCATCATAGCGCGTCTCGGCGCAATCGACCGATTCGCTCGACCCATTATTTTCGATTTACGGCTAAAATAAATTTTTCTCATTTTATTCAATAACATATTCTTGCTTAGATAACTTTTTTACATAGGGATTAAGCATTTAGAACGATATAATGTTTAAAATAAGGGCACTTTACTCTTGACATTTTACGGTTTTTTCAATTTTCTGAAAAATCCTATCATTAGATTTTTTTAAAAATACGATAATCTTGCATAACTAACGTTTCTACATAGGGATTAAGCATTTAGAACGAAATCTAATGTCAGAAAATGGCACTTTACTCTTGACATTTTTCGGTTTTTTCAATTTTCTGGAAAATCCTATCATTAGATTTTTTTTAAAATACGATATTCTTGCTTAACTAACGTTTTTACATAGGGATTAAGCATTTAGAACGAAATCTAATGTAGGAAAATGGTACTTTACTCTTGATCGGTACGTTGGGACTTAGAAAATATTCGGGCGTACGCGGCGCGCTCGGCGCTTCGAACAGCTCCGGTGTCCCCATTATTTTCGATTTACGGCTAAAATAAATTCTTCTAATTTTTTTCAATTACATATTCTTGCTTAAATAACTTTTTTACATAGGGATTAAGCATTTAGAACGATACATTGTTTAAAATAATGGCACTTTACTCTTGACATTTTACGGTTTTTTCAATTTTCTGAAAAATCCTATCATTAGATTTTTTTAAAAATACGATATTCTTGCTTAACTAACGTTTCTACATAGGGATTAAGCATTTAGAACGAAATCTAATGTCAGAAAATGGCACTTTACTCTTGACATTTTTCGGTTTTTTCAATTTTCTGGAAAATCCTATCATTAGATTTTTTTTAAAATACGATATTCTTGCTTAACTAACGTTTTTACATAGGGATTAAGCATTTAGAACGAAATCTAATGTAGGAAAATGGTACTTTACTCTTGACCGGTACGTTGGGACTTTGAAAATATTCGGGCGTTCCAATCGCTCGTCTGTTGCATCATAGCGCGTCTCGGCGCAATCGACCGATTCGCTCGACCCATTATTTTCGATTTACGGCTAAAATAAATTTTTCTCATTTTATTCAATAACATATTCTTGCTTAGATAACTTTTTTACATAGGGATTAAGCATTTAGAACGATATAATGTTTAAAATAAGGGCACTTTACTCTTGACATTTTACGGTTTTTTCAATTTTCTGAAAAATCCTATCATTAGATTTTTTTACAAATACGATAATCTTGCATAACTAACGTTTCTACATAGGGATTAAGCATTTAGAACGAAATCTAATGTCAGAAAATGGCACTTTACTCTTGACATTTTTCGGTTTTTTCAATTTTCTGGAAAATCCTATCATTAGATTTTTTTTAAAATACGATATTCTTGCTTAACTAACGTTTTTACATAGGGATTAAGCATTTAGAACGAAATCTAATGTAGGAAAATGGTACTTTACTCTTGATCGGTACGTTGGGACTTAGAAAATATTCGGCCGTACGCGGCGCGTCTCGGCGCTTCGAACAGCTCCGGTGTCCCCATTATTTTCGATTTACGGCTAAAATAAATTCTTCTAATTTTATTCAATAACATATTCTTGCTTAGATAACTTTTTTACATAGGGATTAAGCATTTAGAACGATACATTGTTTAAAATAATGGCACTTTACTCTTGACATTTTACGGTTTTTTCAATTTTCTGAAAAATCCTATCATTAGATTTTTTTAAAAATACGATATTCTTGCTTAACTAACGTTTCTACATAGGGATTAAGCATTTAGAACGAAATCTAATGTCAGAAAATGGCACTTTACTCTTGACATTTTTCGGTTTTTTCAATTTTCTGGAAAATCCTATCATTAGATTTTTTTTAAAATACGATATTCTTGCTTAACTAACGTTTTTACATAGGGATTAAGCATTTAGAACGAAATCTAATGTAGGAAAATGGTACTTTACTCTTGACCGGTACGTTGGGACTTTGAAAATATTCGGGCGTTCCAATCGCTCGTCTGTTGCATCATAGCGCGTCTCGGCGCAATCGACCGATTCGCTCGACCCATTATTTTCGATTTACGGCTAAAATAAATTTTTCTCATTTTATTCAATAACATATTCTTGCTTAGATAACTTTTTTACATAGGGATTAAGCATTTAGAACGATATAATGTTTAAAATAAGGGCACTTTACTCTTGACATTTTACGGTTTTTTCAATTTTCTGAAAAATCCTATCATTAGATTTTTTTACAAATACGATAATCTTGCATAACTAACGTTTCTACATAGGGATTAAGCATTTAGAACGAAATCTAATGTCAGAAAATGGCACTTTACTCTTGACATTTTTCGGTTTTTTCAATTTTCTGGAAAATCCTATCATTAGATTTTTTTTAAAATACGATATTCTTGCTTAACTAACGTTTTTACATAGGGATTAAGCATTTAGAACGAAATCTAATGTAGGAAAATGGTACTTTACTCTTGATCGGTACGTTGGGACTTAGAAAATATTCGGCCGTACGCGGCGCGTCTCGGCGCTTCGAACAGCTCCGGTGTCCCCATTATTTTCGATTTACGGCTAAAATAAATTCTTCTAATTTTATTCAATAACATATTCTTGCTTAGATAACTTTTTTACATAGGGATTAAGCATTTAGAACGATACATTGTTTAAAATAATGGCACTTTACTCTTGACATTTTACGGTTTTTTCAATTTTCTGAAAAATCCTATCATTAGATTTTTTTAAAAATACGATATTCTTGCTTAACTAACGTTTCTACATAGGGATTAAGCATTTAGAACGAAATCTAATGTCAGAAAATGGCACTTTACTCTTGACATTTTTCGGTTTTTTCAATTTTCTGGAAAATCCTATCATTAGATTTTTTTTAAAATACGATATTCTTGCTTAACTAACGTTTTTACATAGGGATTAAGCATTTAGAACGAAATCTAATGTAGGAAAATGGTACTTTACTCTTGACCGGTACGTTGGGACTTTGAAAATATTCGGGCGTTCCAATCGCTCGTCTGTTGCATCATAGCGCGTCTCGGCGCAATCGACCGATTCGCTCGACCCATTATTTTCGATTTACGGCTAAAATAAATTTTTCTCATTTTATTCAATAACATATTCTTGCTTAGATAACTTTTTTACATAGGGATTAAGCATTTAGAACGATATAATGTTTAAAATAAGGGCACTTTACTCTTGACATTTTACGGTTTTTTCAATTTTCTGAAAAATCCTATCATTAGATTTTTTTAAAAATACGATAATCTTGCATAACTAACGTTTCTACATAGGGATTAAGCATTTAGAACGAAATCTAATGTCAGAAAATGGCACTTTACTCTTGACATTTTTCGGTTTTTTCAATTTTCTGGAAAATCCTATCATTAGATTTTTTTTAAAATACGATATTCTTGCTTAACTAACGTTTTTACATAGGGATTAAGCATTTAGAACGAAATCTAATGTAGGAAAATGGTACTTTACTCTTGATCGGTACGTTGGGACTTAGAAAATATTCGGGCGTACGCGGCGCGCTCGGCGCTTCGAACAGCTCCGGTGTCCCCATTATTTTCGATTTACGGCTAAAATAAATTCTTCTAATTTTTTTCAATTACATATTCTTGCTTAAATAACTTTTTTACATAGGGATTAAGCATTTAGAACGATACATTGTTTAAAATAATGGCACTTTACTCTTGACATTTTACGGTTTTTTCAATTTTCTGAAAAATCCTATCATTAGATTTTTTTAAAAATACGATATTCTTGCTTAACTAACGTTTCTACATAGGGATTAAGCATTTAGAACGAAATCTAATGTCAGAAAATGGCACTTTACTCTTGACATTTTTCGGTTTTTTCAATTTTCTGGAAAATCCTATCATTAGATTTTTTTTAAAATACGATATTCTTGCTTAACTAACGTTTTTACATAGGGATTAAGCATTTAGAACGAAATCTAATGTAGGAAAATGGTACTTTACTCTTGACCGGTACGTTGGGACTTTGAAAATATTCGGGCGTTCCAATCGCTCGTCTGTTGCATCATAGCGCGTCTCGGCGCAATCGACCGATTCGCTCGACCCATTATTTTCGATTTACGGCTAAAATAAATTTTTCTCATTTTATTCAATAACATATTCTTGCTTAGATAACTTTTTTACATAGGGATTAAGCATTTAGAACGATATAATGTTTAAAATAAGGGCACTTTACTCTTGACATTTTACGGTTTTTTCAATTTTCTGAAAAATCCTATCATTAGATTTTTTTACAAATACGATAATCTTGCATAACTAACGTTTCTACATAGGGATTAAGCATTTAGAACGAAATCTAATGTCAGAAAATGGCACTTTACTCTTGACATTTTTCGGTTTTTTCAATTTTCTGGAAAATCCTATCATTAGATTTTTTTTAAAATACGATATTCTTGCTTAACTAACGTTTTTACATAGGGATTAAGCATTTAGAACGAAATCTAATGTAGGAAAATGGTACTTTACTCTTGATCGGTACGTTGGGACTTAGAAAATATTCGGCCGTACGCGGCGCGTCTCGGCGCTTCGAACAGCTCCGGTGTCCCCATTATTTTCGATTTACGGCTAAAATAAATTCTTCTAATTTTATTCAATAACATATTCTTGCTTAGATAACTTTTTTACATAGGGATTAAGCATTTAGAACGATATAATGTTTAAAATAAGGGCACTTTACTCTTGACATTTTACGGTTTTTTCAATTTTCTGAAAAATCCTATCATTAGATTTTTTTAAAAATACGATAATCTTGCATAACTAACGTTTCTACATAGGGATTAAGCATTTAGAACGAAATCTAATGTCAGAAAATGGCACTTTACTCTTGACATTTTTCGGTTTTTTCAATTTTCTGGAAAATCCTATCATTAGATTTTTTTAAAAATACGATATTCTTGCTTAACTAACGTTTTTACATAGGGATTAAGCATTTAGAACGAAATCTAATGTAGGAAAATGGTACTTTACTCTTGATCGGTACGTTGGGACTTAGAAAATATTCGGCCGTACGCGGCGCGTCTCGGCGCTTCGAACAGCTCCGGTGTCCCCATTATTTTCGATTTACGGCTAAAATAAATTCTTCTAATTTTTTTCAATTACATATTCTTGCTTAAATAACTTTTTTACATAGGGATTAAGCATTTAGAACGATACATTGCTTAAAATAATGGCACTTTACTCTTGACATTTTACGGTTTTTTCAATTTTCTGAAAAATCCTATCATTAGATTTTTTTAAAAATACGATATTCTTGCTTAACTAACGTTTCTACATAGGGATTAAGCATTTAGAACGAAATCTAATGTCAGAAAATGGCACTTTACTCTTGACATTTTTCGGTTTTTTCAATTTTCTGGAAAATCCTATCATTAGATTTTTTTTAAAATACGATATTCTTGCTTAACTAACGTTTTTACATAGGGATTAAGCATTTAGAACGAAATCTAATGTAGGAAAATGGTACTTTACTCTTGACCGGTACGTTGGGACTTTGAAAATATTCGGGCGTTCCAATCGCTCGTCTGTTGCATCATAGCGCGTCTCGGCGCAATCGACCGATTCGCTCGACCCATTATTTTCGATTTACGGCTAAAATAAATTTTTCTCATTTTATTCAATAACATATTCTTGCTTAGATAACTTTTTTACATAGGGATTAAGCATTTAGAACGATATAATGTTTAAAATAAGGGCACTTTACTCTTGACATTTTACGGTTTTTTCAATTTTCTGAAAAATCCTATCATTAGATTTTTTTAAAAATACGATAATCTTGCATAACTAACGTTTCTACATAGGGATTAAGCATTTAGAACGAAATCTAATGTCAGAAAATGGCACTTTACTCTTGACATTTTTCGGTTTTTTCAATTTTCTGGAAAATCCTATCATTAGATTTTTTTAAAAATACGATATTCTTGCTTAACTAACGTTTTTACATAGGGATTAAGCATTTAGAACGAAATCTAATGTAGGAAAATGGTACTTTACTCTTGACCGGTACGTTGGGACTTTGAAAATATTCGGGCGTTCCAATCGCTCGTCTGTTGCATCATAGCGCGTCTCGGCGCAATCGACCGATTCGCTCGACCCATTATTTTCGATTTACGGCTAAAATAAATTTTTCTCATTTTATTCAATAACATATTCTTGCTTAGATAACTTTTTTACATAGGGATTAAGCATTTAGAACGATATAATGTTTAAAATAAGGGCACTTTACTCTTGACATTTTACGGTTTTTTCAATTTTCTGAAAAATCCTATCATTAGATTTTTTTAAAAATACGATAATCTTGCATAACTAACGTTTCTACATAGGGATTAAGCATTTAGAACGAAATCTAATGTCAGAAAATGGCACTTTACTCTTGACATTTTTCGGTTTTTTCAATTTTCTGGAAAATCCTATCATTAGATTTTTTTAAAAATACGATATTCTTGCTTAACTAACGTTTTTACATAGGGATTAAGCATTTAGAACGAAATCTAATGTAGGAAAATGGTACTTTACTCTTGATCGGTACGTTGGGACTTAGAAAATATTCGGCCGTACGCGGCGCGTCTCGGCGCTTCGAACAGCTCCGGTGTCCCCATTATTTTCGATTTACGGCTAAAATAAATTCTTCTAATTTTTTTCAATTACATATTCTTGCTTAAATAACTTTTTTACATAGGGATTAAGCATTTAGAACGATACATTGCTTAAAATAATGGCACTTTACTCTTGACATTTTACGGTTTTTTCAATTTTCTGAAAAATCCTATCATTAGATTTTTTTAAAAATACGATATTCTTGCTTAACTAACGTTTCTACATAGGGATTAAGCATTTAGAACGAAATCTAATGTCAGAAAATGGCACTTTACTCTTGACATTTTTCGGTTTTTTCAATTTTCTGGAAAATCCTATCATTAGATTTTTTTTAAAATACGATATTCTTGCTTAACTAACGTTTTTACATAGGGATTAAGCATTTAGAACGAAATCTAATGTAGGAAAATGGTACTTTACTCTTGACCGGTACGTTGGGACTTTGAAAATATTCGGGCGTTCCAATCGCTCGTCTGTTGCATCATAGCGCGTCTCGGCGCAATCGACCGATTCGCTCGACCCATTATTTTCGATTTACGGCTAAAATAAATTTTTCTCATTTTATTCAATAACATATTCTTGCTTAGATAACTTTTTTACATAGGGATTAAGCATTTAGAACGATATAATGTTTAAAATAAGGGCACTTTACTCTTGACATTTTACGGTTTTTTCAATTTTCTGAAAAATCCTATCATTAGATTTTTTTAAAAATACGATAATCTTGCATAACTAACGTTTCTACATAGGGATTAAGCATTTAGAACGAAATCTAATGTCAGAAAATGGCACTTTACTCTTGACATTTTTCGGTTTTTTCAATTTTCTGGAAAATCCTATCATTAGATTTTTTTAAAAATACGATATTCTTGCTTAACTAACGTTTTTACATAGGGATTAAGCATTTAGAACGAAATCTAATGTAGGAAAATGGTACTTTACTCTTGATCGGTACGTTGGGACTTAGAAAATATTCGGCCGTACGCGGCGCGTCTCGGCGCTTCGAACAGCTCCGGTGTCCCCATTATTTTCGATTTACGGCTAAAATAAATTCTTCTAATTTTTTTCAATTACATATTCTTGCTTAAATAACTTTTTTACATAGGTATTAAGCATTTAGAACGATACATTGTTTAAAATAATGGCACTTTACTCTTGACATTTTACGGTTTTTTCAATTTTCTGAAAAATCCTATCATTAGATTTTTTTAAAAATACGATATTCTTGCTTAACTAACGTTTCTACATAGGGATTAAGCATTTAGAACGAAATCTAATGTCAGAAAATGGCACTTTACTCTTGACATTTTTCGGTTTTTTCAATTTTCTGGAAAATCCTATCATTAGATTTTTTTTAAAATACGATATTCTTGCTTAACTAACGTTTTTACATAGGGATTAAGCATTTAGAACGAAATCTAATGTAGGAAAATGGTACTTTACTCTTGACCGGTACGTTGGGACTTTGAAAATATTCGGGCGTTCCAATCGCTCGTCTGTTGCATCATAGCGCGTCTCGGCGCAATCGACCGATTCGCTCGACCCATTATTTTCGATTTACGGCTAAAATAAATTTTTCTCATTTTATTCAATAACATATTCTTGCTTAGATAACTTTTTTACATAGGGATTAAGCATTTAGAACGATATAATGTTTAAAATAAGGGCACTTTACTCTTGACATTTTACGGTTTTTTCAATTTTCTGAAAAATCCTATCATTAGATTTTTTTAAAAATACGATAATCTTGCATAACTAACGTTTCTACATAGGGATTAAGCATTTAGAACGAAATCTAATGTCAGAAAATGGCACTTTACTCTTGACATTTTTCGGTTTTTTCAATTTTCTGGAAAATCCTATCATTAGATTTTTTTTAAAATACGATATTCTTGCTTAACTAACGTTTTTACATAGGGATTAAGCATTTAGAACGAAATCTAATGTAGGAAAATGGTACTTTACTCTTGATCGGTACGTTGGGACTTAGAAAATATTCGGGCGTACGCGGCGCGCTCGGCGCTTCGAACAGCTCCGGTGTCCCCATTATTTTCGATTTACGGCTAAAATAAATTTTTCTCATTTTATTCAATAACATATTCTTGCTTAGATAACTTTTTTACATAGGGATTAAGCATTTAGAACGATATAATGTTTAAAATAAGGGCACTTTACTCTTGACATTTTACGGTTTTTTCAATTTTATGAAAAATCCTATCATTAGATTTTTTTAAAAATACGATATTCTTGCTTAACTAACGTTTCTACATAGGGATTAAGCATTTAGAACGAAATCTAATGTCAGAAAATGGCACTTTACTCTTGACATTTTTCGGTTTTTTCAATTTTCTGGAAAATCCTATCATTAGATTTTTTTAAAAATACGATATTCTTGCTTAACTAACGTTTTTACATAGGGATTAAGCATTTAGAACGAAATCTAATGTAGGAAAATG
>NW_027476138.1:215000-235000 GCF_051020955.1 Megalopta genalis
AAAATTATAAAAAGTATACGGCTGTGTAGCGGGGATCAAAACGAGTAATTTCGTGTATAAAGTTTAATTAATCTCCCAATAGTTTGCCGGGAAACATCGATTATTCCGATCTAGAAAGAGACAGAGACAGTCGATCCGCGTTATGTTAAATATTTCAAGGTTCCCGATTCCACAAAATTATAAAAAGTATACGGCTGTGTAGCGGGGATCAAAACGAGTAATTTCATGTATAAAGTTTAATTAAACTCCCAATAGTTTGCCGGGAAACATCGATTATTCCGATCTAGAAAGAGACAGAGACAGTCGATCCGCGTTATGTTAAATATTTCAAGGTTACCGATTCCACAAAATTATAAAAAGTATACGGCTGTGTAGCGGGGATCAAAACGAGTAATTTCGTGTATAAAGTTTAATTAATCTCCCAATAGTTTGCCGGGAAACATCGATTATTCCGATCTAGAAAGAGACAGAGACAGTCGATCCGCGTTATGTTAAATATTTCAAGGTTCCCGATTCCACAAAATTATAAAAAGTATACGGCTGTGTAGCGGGGATCAAAACGAGTAATTTCGTGTATAAAGTTTAATTAATCTCCCAATAGTTTGCCGGGAAACATCGATTATTCCGATCTAGAAAGAGACAGAGACAGTCGATCCGCGTTATGTTAAATATTTCAAGGTTCCCGATTCCACAAAATTATAAAAAGTATACGGCTGTGTAGCGGGGATCAAAACGAGTAATTTCATGTATAAAGTTTAATTAAACTCCCAATAGTTTGCCGGGAAACATCGATTATTCCGATCTAGAAAGAGACAGAGACAGTCGATCCGCGTTATGTTAAATATTTCAAGGTTACCGATTCCACAAAATTATAAAAAGTATACGGCTGTGTAGCGGGGATCAAAACGAGTAATTTCGTGTATAAAGTTTAATTAAACTCCCAATAGTTTGCCGGGAAACATCGATTATTCCGATCTAGAAAGAGACAGAGACAGTCGATCCGCGTTATGTTAAATATTTCAAGGTTCCCGATTCCACAAAATTATAAAAAGTATACGGCTGTGTAGCGGGGATCAAAACGAGTAATTTCGTGTATAAAGTTTAATTAATCTCCCAATAGTTTGCCGGGAAACATCGATTATTCCGATCTAGAAAGAGACAGAGACAGTCGATCCGCGTTATGTTAAATATTTCAAGGTTCCCGATTCCACAAAATTATAAAAAGTATACGGCTGTGTAGCGGGGATCAAAACGAGTAATTTCATGTATAAAGTTTAATTAAACTCCCAATAGTTTGCCGGGAAACATCGATTATTCCGATCTAGAAAGAGACAGAGACAGTCGATCCGCGTTATGTTAAATATTTCAAGGTTACCGATTCCACAAAATTATAAAAAGTATACGGCTGTGTAGCGGGGATCAAAACGAGTAATTTCGTGTATAAAGTATAATTAATATCCCATTAGTTTGCCGGGAAACATCGATTATTCCGATCTAGAAAGAGACAGAGACAGTCGATCCGCGTTATGTTAAATATTTCAAGGTTCCCGATTCCACAAAATTATAAAAAGTATACGGCTGTGTAGCGGGGATCAAAACGAGTAATTTCGTGTATAAAGTTTAATTAATCTCCCAATAGTTTGCCGGGAAACATCGATTATTCCGATCTAGAAAGAGACAGAGACAGTCGATCCGCGTTATGTTAAATATTTCAAGGTTCCCGATTCCACAAAATTATAAAAAGTATACGGCTGTGTAGCGGGGATCAAAACGAGTAATTTCATGTATAAAGTTTAATTAAACTCCCAATAGTTTGCCGGGAAACATCGATTATTCCGATCTAGAAAGAGACAGAGACAGTCGATCCGCGTTATGTTAAATATTTCAAGGTTACCGATTCCACAAAATTATAAAAAGTATACGGCTGTGTAGCGGGGATCAAAACGAGTAATTTCGTGTATAAAGTATAATTAATATCCCATTAGTTTGCCGGGAAACATCGATTATTCCGATCTAGAAAGAGACAGAGACAGTCGATCCGCGTTATGTTAAATATTTCAAGGTTCCCGATTCCACAAAATTATAAAAAGTATACGGCTGTGTAGCGGGGATCAAAACGAGTAATTTCGTGTATAAAGTTTAATTAATATCCCATTACATTGCCGGGAAACATCAATACTTCGATCGCGCGAGAGAGACAGAGAAACGAACAGTCTTTTTTTCGATTTACGGCTAAAATAAATTTTTCTCATTTTATTCAATAACATATTCTTGCTTAGATAACTTTTTTACATAGGGATTAAGCATTTAGAACGATATAATGTTTAAAATAAGGGCACTTTACTCTTGACATTTTACGGTTTTTTCAATTTTCTGAAAAATCCTACCATTAGATTTTTTTAAAAATACGATATTCTTGCTTAACTAACGTTTCTACATAGGGATTAAGCATTTAGAACGAAATCTAATGTCAGAAAATGGCACTTTACTCTTGACATTTTTCGGTTTTTTCAATTTTCTGGAAAATCCTATCATTAGATTTTTTTAAAAATACGATGTTCTTGCTTAACTAACGTTTTTACATAGGGATTAAGCATTTAGAACGATATAATGTTTAAAATAAGGGCACTTTACTCTTGACATTTTACGGTTTTTTCAATTTTCTGAAAAATCCTACCATTAGATTTTTTTAAAAATACGATATTCTTGCTTAACTAACGTTTCTACATAGGGATTAAGCATTTAGAACGAAATCTAATGTCAGAAAATGGCACTTTACTCTTGACATTTTTCGGTTTTTTCAATTTTCTGGAAAATCCTATCATTAGATTTTTTTAAAAATACGATATTCTTGCTTAACTAACGTTTTTACATAGGGATTAAGCATTTAGAACGAAATCTAATGTAGGAAAATGGTACTTTACTCTTGACCGGTACGTTGGGACTTTGAAAATATTCGGGCGTTCCAATCGCTCGTCTGTTGCATCATGGCGCGTCTCGGCGCAATCGACCGATTCGCTCGACCCATTATTTTCGATTTACGGCTAAAATAAATTTTTCTCATTTTATTCAATAACATATTCTTGCTTAGATAACTTTTTTACATAGGGATTAAGCATTTAGAACGATATAATGTTTAAAATAAGGGCACTTTACTCTTGACATTTTACGGTTTTTTCAATTTTCTGAAAAATCCTATCATTAGATTTTTTTAAAAATACGATAATCTTGCATAACTAACGTTTCTACATAGGGATTAAGCATTTAGAACGAAATCTAATGTCAGAAAATGGCACTTTACTCTTGACATTTTTCGGTTTTTTCAATTTTCTGGAAAATCCTATCATTAGATTTTTTTAAAAATACGATATTCTTGCTTAACTAACGTTTTTACATAGGGATTAAGCATTTAGAACGAAATCTAATGTAGGAAAATGGTACTTTACTCTTGATCGGTACGTTGGGACTTAGAAAATATTCGGCCGTACGCGGCGCGTCTCGGCGCTTCGAACAGCTCCGGTGTCCCCATTATTTTCGATTTACGGCTAAAATAAATTCTTCTAATTTTTTTCAATTACATATTCTTGCTTAAATAACTTTTTTACATAGGGATTAAGCATTTAGAACGATACATTGCTTAAAATAATGGCACTTTACTCTTGACATTTTACGGTTTTTTCAATTTTCTGAAAAATCCTATCATTAGATTTTTTTAAAAATACGATATTCTTGCTTAACTAACGTTTCTACATAGGGATTAAGCATTTAGAACGAAATCTAATGTCAGAAAATGGCACTTTACTCTTGACATTTTTCGGTTTTTTCAATTTTCTGGAAAATCCTATCATTAGATTTTTTTAAAATACGATATTCTTGCTTAACTAACGTTTTTACATAGGGATTAAGCATTTAGAACGAAATCTAATGTAGGAAAATGGTACTTTACTCTTGACCGGTACGTTGGGACTTTGAAAATATTCGGGCGTTCCAATCGCTCGTCTGTTGCATCATAGCGCGTCTCGGCGCAATCGACCGATTCGCTCGACCCATTATTTTCGATTTACGGCTAAAATAAATTTTTCTCATTTTATTCAATAACATATTCTTGCTTAGATAACTTTTTTACATAGGGATTAAGCATTTAGAACGATATAATGTTTAAAATAAGGGCACTTTACTCTTGACATTTTACGGTTTTTTCAATTTTCTGAAAAATCCTATCATTAGATTTTTTTAAAAATACGATAATCTTGCATAACTAACGTTTCTACATAGGGATTAAGCATTTAGAACGAAATCTAATGTCAGAAAATGGCACTTTACTCTTGACATTTTTCGGTTTTTTCAATTTTCTGGAAAATCCTATCATTAGATTTTTTTAAAAATACGATATTCTTGCTTAACTAACGTTTTTACATAGGGATTAAGCATTTAGAACGAAATCTAATGTAGGAAAATGGTACTTTACTCTTGATCGGTACGTTGGGACTTTGAAAATATTCGGGCGTTCCAATCGCTCGTCTGTTGCATCATAGCGCGTCTCGGCGCAATCGACCGATTCGCTCGACCCATTATTTTCGATTTACGGCTAAAATAAATTTTTCTCATTTTATTCAATAACATATTCTTGCTTAGATAACTTTTTTACATAGGGATTAAGCATTTAGAACGATATAATGTTTAAAATAAGGGCACTTTACTCTTGACATTTTACGGTTTTTTCAATTTTATGAAAAATCCTATCATTAGATTTTTTTAAAAATACGATATTCTTGCTTAACTAACGTTTCTACATAGGGATTAAGCATTTAGAACGAAATCTAATGTCAGAAAATGGCACTTTACTCTTGACATTTTTCGGTTTTTTCAATTTTCTGGAAAATCCTATCATTAGATTTTTTTTAAAATACGATATTCTTGCTTAACTAACGTTTTTACATAGGGATTAAGCATTTAGAACGAAATCTAATGTAGGAAAATGGTACTTTACTCTTGATCGGTACGTTGGGACTTTGAAAATATTCGGGCGTTCCAATCGCTCGTCTGTTGCATCATAGCGCGTCTCGGCGCAATCGACCGATTCGCTCGACCCATTATTTTCGATTTACGGCTAAAATAAATTTTTCTCATTTTATTCAATAACATATTCTTGCTTAGATAACTTTTTTACATAGGGATTAAGCATTTAGAACGATACATTGTTTAAAATAATGGCACTTTACTCTTGACATTTTACGGTTTTTTCAATTTTCTGAAAAATCCTATCATTAGATTTTTTTAAAAATACGATATTCTTGCTTAACTAACGTTTCTACATAGGGATTAAGCATTTAGAACGAAATCTAATGTCAGAAAATGGCACTTTACTCTTGACATTTTTCGGTTTTTTCAATTTTCTGGAAAATCCTATCATTAGATTTTTTTAAAAATACGATATTCTTGCTTAACTAACGTTTTTACATAGGGATTAAGCATTTAGAACGAAATCTAATGTAGGAAAATGGTACTTTACTCTTGATCGGTACGTTGGGACTTAGAAAATATTCGGCCGTACGCGGCGCGTCTCGGCGCTTCGAACAGCTCCGGTGTCCCCATTATTTTCGATTTACGGCTAAAATAAATTCTTCTAATTTTTTTCAATTACATATTCTTGCTTAAATAACTTTTTTACATAGGGATTAAGCATTTAGAACGATACATTGTTTAAAATAATGGCACTTTACTCTTGACATTTTACGGTTTTTTCAATTTTCTGAAAAATCCTATCATTAGATTTTTTTAAAAATACGATATTCTTGCTTAACTAACGTTTCTACATAGGGATTAAGCATTTAGAACGAAATCTAATGTCAGAAAATGGCACTTTACTCTTGACATTTTTCGGTTTTTTCAATTTTCTGGAAAATCCTATCATTAGATTTTTTTCAAAATACGATATTCTTGCTTAACTAACGTTTTTACATAGGGATTAAGCATTTAGAACGAAATCTAATGTAGGAAAATGGTACTTTACTCTTGACCGGTACGTTGGGACTTTGAAAATATTCGGGCGTTCCAATCGCTCGTCTGTTGCATCATAGCGCGTCTCGGCGCAATCGACCGATTCGCTCGACCCATTATTTTCGATTTACGGCTAAAATAAATTTTTCTCATTTTATTCAATAACATATTCTTGCTTAGATAACTTTTTTACATAGGGATTAAGCATTTAGAACGATATAATGTTTAAAATAAGGGCACTTTACTCTTGACATTTTACGGTTTTTTCAATTTTCTGAAAAATCCTATCATTAGATTTTTTTAAAAATACGATAATCTTGCATAACTAACGTTTCTACATAGGGATTAAGCATTTAGAACGAAATCTAATGTCAGAAAATGGCACTTTACTCTTGACATTTTTCGGTTTTTTCAATTTTCTGGAAAATCCTATCATTAGATTTTTTTTAAAATACGATATTCTTGCTTAACTAACGTTTTTACATAGGGATTAAGCATTTAGAACGAAATCTAATGTAGGAAAATGGTACTTTACTCTTGATCGGTACGTTGGGACTTAGAAAATATTCGGGCGTACGCGGCGCGCTCGGCGCTTCGAACAGCTCCGGTGTCCCCATTATTTTCGATTTACGGCTAAAATAAATTCTTCTAATTTTTTTCAATTACATATTCTTGCTTAAATAACTTTTTTACATAGGGATTAAGCATTTAGAACGATACATTGTTTAAAATAATGGCACTTTACTCTTGACATTTTACGGTTTTTTCAATTTTCTGAAAAATCCTATCATTAGATTTTTTTAAAAATACGATATTCTTGCTTAACTAACGTTTCTACATAGGGATTAAGCATTTAGAACGAAATCTAATGTCAGAAAATGGCACTTTACTCTTGACATTTTTCGGTTTTTTCAATTTTCTGGAAAATCCTATCATTAGATTTTTTTTAAAATACGATATTCTTGCTTAACTAACGTTTTTACATAGGGATTAAGCATTTAGAACGAAATCTAATGTAGGAAAATGGTACTTTACTCTTGACCGGTACGTTGGGACTTTGAAAATATTCGGGCGTTCCAATCGCTCGTCTGTTGCATCATAGCGCGTCTCGGCGCAATCGACCGATTCGCTCGACCCATTATTTTCGATTTACGGCTAAAATAAATTTTTCTCATTTTATTCAATAACATATTCTTGCTTAGATAACTTTTTTACATAGGGATTAAGCATTTAGAACGATATAATGTTTAAAATAAGGGCACTTTACTCTTGACATTTTACGGTTTTTTCAATTTTCTGAAAAATCCTATCATTAGATTTTTTTAAAAATACGATAATCTTGCATAACTAACGTTTCTACATAGGGATTAAGCATTTAGAACGAAATCTAATGTCAGAAAATGGCACTTTACTCTTGACATTTTTCGGTTTTTTCAATTTTCTGGAAAATCCTATCATTAGATTTTTTTTAAAATACGATATTCTTGCTTAACTAACGTTTTTACATAGGGATTAAGCATTTAGAACGAAATCTAATGTAGGAAAATGGTACTTTACTCTTGATCGGTACGTTGGGACTTAGAAAATATTCGGGCGTACGCGGCGCGCTCGGCGCTTCGAACAGCTCCGGTGTCCCCATTATTTTCGATTTACGGCTAAAATAAATTCTTCTAATTTTTTTCAATTACATATTCTTGCTTAAATAACTTTTTTACATAGGGATTAAGCATTTAGAACGATACATTGTTTAAAATAATGGCACTTTACTCTTGACATTTTACGGTTTTTTCAATTTTCTGAAAAATCCTATCATTAGATTTTTTTAAAAATACGATATTCTTGCTTAACTAACGTTTCTACATAGGGATTAAGCATTTAGAACGAAATCTAATGTCAGAAAATGGCACTTTACTCTTGACATTTTTCGGTTTTTTCAATTTTCTGGAAAATCCTATCATTAGATTTTTTTTAAAATACGATATTCTTGCTTAACTAACGTTTTTACATAGGGATTAAGCATTTAGAACGAAATCTAATGTAGGAAAATGGTACTTTACTCTTGACCGGTACGTTGGGACTTTGAAAATATTCGGGCGTTCCAATCGCTCGTCTGTTGCATCATAGCGCGTCTCGGCGCAATCGACCGATTCGCTCGACCCATTATTTTCGATTTACGGCTAAAATAAATTTTTCTCATTTTATTCAATAACATATTCTTGCTTAGATAACTTTTTTACATAGGGATTAAGCATTTAGAACGATATAATGTTTAAAATAAGGGCACTTTACTCTTGACATTTTACGGTTTTTTCAATTTTCTGAAAAATCCTATCATTAGATTTTTTTACAAATACGATAATCTTGCATAACTAACGTTTCTACATAGGGATTAAGCATTTAGAACGAAATCTAATGTCAGAAAATGGCACTTTACTCTTGACATTTTTCGGTTTTTTCAATTTTCTGGAAAATCCTATCATTAGATTTTTTTTAAAATACGATATTCTTGCTTAACTAACGTTTTTACATAGGGATTAAGCATTTAGAACGAAATCTAATGTAGGAAAATGGTACTTTACTCTTGATCGGTACGTTGGGACTTAGAAAATATTCGGCCGTACGCGGCGCGTCTCGGCGCTTCGAACAGCTCCGGTGTCCCCATTATTTTCGATTTACGGCTAAAATAAATTCTTCTAATTTTATTCAATAACATATTCTTGCTTAGATAACTTTTTTACATAGGGATTAAGCATTTAGAACGATATAATGTTTAAAATAAGGGCACTTTACTCTTGACATTTTACGGTTTTTTCAATTTTCTGAAAAATCCTATCATTAGATTTTTTTAAAAATACGATAATCTTGCATAACTAACGTTTCTACATAGGGATTAAGCATTTAGAACGAAATCTAATGTCAGAAAATGGCACTTTACTCTTGACATTTTTCGGTTTTTTCAATTTTCTGGAAAATCCTATCATTAGATTTTTTTAAAAATACGATATTCTTGCTTAACTAACGTTTTTACATAGGGATTAAGCATTTAGAACGAAATCTAATGTAGGAAAATGGTACTTTACTCTTGATCGGTACGTTGGGACTTAGAAAATATTCGGCCGTACGCGGCGCGTCTCGGCGCTTCGAACAGCTCCGGTGTCCCCATTATTTTCGATTTACGGCTAAAATAAATTCTTCTAATTTTTTTCAATTACATATTCTTGCTTAAATAACTTTTTTACATAGGGATTAAGCATTTAGAACGATACATTGCTTAAAATAATGGCACTTTACTCTTGACATTTTACGGTTTTTTCAATTTTCTGAAAAATCCTATCATTAGATTTTTTTAAAAATACGATATTCTTGCTTAACTAACGTTTCAACATAGGTATTAAGCATTTAGAACGAAATCTAATGTCAGAAAATGGCACTTTACTCTTGACATTTTTCGGTTTTTTCAATTTTCTGGAAAATCCTATCATTAGATTTTTTTTAAAATACGATATTCTTGCTTAACTAACGTTTTTACATAGGGATTAAGCATTTAGAACGAAATCTAATGTAGGAAAATGGTACTTTACTCTTGACCGGTACGTTGGGACTTTGAAAATATTCGGGCGTTCCAATCGCTCGTCTGTTGCATCATAGCGCGTCTCGGCGCAATCGACCGATTCGCTCGACCCATTATTTTCGATTTACGGCTAAAATAAATTTTTCTCATTTTATTCAATAACATATTCTTGCTTAGATAACTTTTTTACATAGGGATTAAGCATTTAGAACGATATAATGTTTAAAATAAGGGCACTTTACTCTTGACATTTTACGGTTTTTTCAATTTTCTGAAAAATCCTATCATTAGATTTTTTTAAAAATACGATAATCTTGCATAACTAACGTTTCTACATAGGGATTAAGCATTTAGAACGAAATCTAATGTCAGAAAATGGCACTTTACTCTTGACATTTTTCGGTTTTTTCAATTTTCTGGAAAATCCTATCATTAGATTTTTTTAAAAATACGATATTCTTGCTTAACTAACGTTTTTACATAGGGATTAAGCATTTAGAACGAAATCTAATGTAGGAAAATGGTACTTTACTCTTGACCGGTACGTTGGGACTTTGAAAATATTCGGGCGTTCCAATCGCTCGTCTGTTGCATCATAGCGCGTCTCGGCGCAATCGACCGATTCGCTCGACCCATTATTTTCGATTTACGGCTAAAATAAATTTTTCTCATTTTATTCAATAACATATTCTTGCTTAGATAACTTTTTTACATAGGGATTAAGCATTTAGAACGATATAATGTTTAAAATAAGGGCACTTTACTCTTGACATTTTACGGTTTTTTCAATTTTCTGAAAAATCCTATCATTAGATTTTTTTAAAAATACGATAATCTTGCATAACTAACGTTTCTACATAGGGATTAAGCATTTAGAACGAAATCTAATGTCAGAAAATGGCACTTTACTCTTGACATTTTTCGGTTTTTTCAATTTTCTGGAAAATCCTATCATTAGATTTTTTTAAAAATACGATATTCTTGCTTAACTAACGTTTTTACATAGGGATTAAGCATTTAGAACGAAATCTAATGTAGGAAAATGGTACTTTACTCTTGATCGGTACGTTGGGACTTAGAAAATATTCGGCCGTACGCGGCGCGTCTCGGCGCTTCGAACAGCTCCGGTGTCCCCATTATTTTCGATTTACGGCTAAAATAAATTCTTCTAATTTTTTTCAATTACATATTCTTGCTTAAATAACTTTTTTACATAGGGATTAAGCATTTAGAACGATACATTGCTTAAAATAATGGCACTTTACTCTTGACATTTTACGGTTTTTTCAATTTTCTGAAAAATCCTATCATTAGATTTTTTTAAAAATACGATATTCTTGCTTAACTAACGTTTCTACATAGGGATTAAGCATTTAGAACGAAATCTAATGTCAGAAAATGGCACTTTACTCTTGACATTTTTCGGTTTTTTCAATTTTCTGGAAAATCCTATCATTAGATTTTTTTTAAAATACGATATTCTTGCTTAACTAACGTTTTTACATAGGGATTAAGCATTTAGAACGAAATCTAATGTAGGAAAATGGTACTTTACTCTTGACCGGTACGTTGGGACTTTGAAAATATTCGGGCGTTCCAATCGCTCGTCTGTTGCATCATAGCGCGTCTCGGCGCAATCGACCGATTCGCTCGACCCATTATTTTCGATTTACGGCTAAAATAAATTTTTCTCATTTTATTCAATAACATATTCTTGCTTAGATAACTTTTTTACATAGGGATTAAGCATTTAGAACGATATAATGTTTAAAATAAGGGCACTTTACTCTTGACATTTTACGGTTTTTTCAATTTTCTGAAAAATCCTATCATTAGATTTTTTTAAAAATACGATAATCTTGCATAACTAACGTTTCTACATAGGGATTAAGCATTTAGAACGAAATCTAATGTCAGAAAATGGCACTTTACTCTTGACATTTTTCGGTTTTTTCAATTTTCTGGAAAATCCTATCATTAGATTTTTTTAAAAATACGATATTCTTGCTTAACTAACGTTTTTACATAGGGATTAAGCATTTAGAACGAAATCTAATGTAGGAAAATGGTACTTTACTCTTGATCGGTACGTTGGGACTTAGAAAATATTCGGCCGTACGCGGCGCGTCTCGGCGCTTCGAACAGCTCCGGTGTCCCCATTATTTTCGATTTACGGCTAAAATAAATTCTTCTAATTTTTTTCAATTACATATTCTTGCTTAAATAACTTTTTTACATAGGTATTAAGCATTTAGAACGATACATTGTTTAAAATAATGGCACTTTACTCTTGACATTTTACGGTTTTTTCAATTTTCTGAAAAATCCTATCATTAGATTTTTTTAAAAATACGATATTCTTGCTTAACTAACGTTTCTACATAGGGATTAAGCATTTAGAACGAAATCTAATGTCAGAAAATGGCACTTTACTCTTGACATTTTTCGGTTTTTTCAATTTTCTGGAAAATCCTATCATTAGATTTTTTTTAAAATACGATATTCTTGCTTAACTAACGTTTTTACATAGGGATTAAGCATTTAGAACGAAATCTAATGTAGGAAAATGGTACTTTACTCTTGACCGGTACGTTGGGACTTTGAAAATATTCGGGCGTTCCAATCGCTCGTCTGTTGCATCATAGCGCGTCTCGGCGCAATCGACCGATTCGCTCGACCCATTATTTTCGATTTACGGCTAAAATAAATTTTTCTCATTTTATTCAATAACATATTCTTGCTTAGATAACTTTTTTACATAGGGATTAAGCATTTAGAACGATATAATGTTTAAAATAAGGGCACTTTACTCTTGACATTTTACGGTTTTTTCAATTTTCTGAAAAATCCTATCATTAGATTTTTTTAAAAATACGATAATCTTGCATAACTAACGTTTCTACATAGGGATTAAGCATTTAGAACGAAATCTAATGTCAGAAAATGGCACTTTACTCTTGACATTTTTCGGTTTTTTCAATTTTCTGGAAAATCCTATCATTAGATTTTTTTAAAAATACGATATTCTTGCTTAACTAACGTTTTTACATAGGGATTAAGCATTTAGAACGAAATCTAATGTAGGAAAATGGTACTTTACTCTTGATCGGTACGTTGGGACTTAGAAAATATTCGGCCGTACGCGGCGCGTCTCGGCGCTTCGAACAGCTCCGGTGTCCCCATTATTTTCGATTTACGGCTAAAATAAATTCTTCTAATTTTTTTCAATTACATATTCTTGCTTAAATAACTTTTTTACATAGGGATTAAGCATTTAGAACGATACATTGCTTAAAATAATGGCACTTTACTCTTGACATTTTACGGTTTTTTCAATTTTCTGAAAAATCCTATCATTAGATTTTTTTAAAAATACGATATTCTTGCTTAACTAACGTTTCTACATAGGGATTAAGCATTTAGAACGAAATCTAATGTCAGAAAATGGCACTTTACTCTTGACATTTTTCGGTTTTTTCAATTTTCTGGAAAATCCTATCATTAGATTTTTTTTAAAATACGATATTCTTGCTTAACTAACGTTTTTACATAGGGATTAAGCATTTAGAACGAAATCTAATGTAGGAAAATGGTACTTTACTCTTGACCGGTACGTTGGGACTTTGAAAATATTCGGGCGTTCCAATCGCTCGTCTGTTGCATCATAGCGCGTCTCGGCGCAATCGACCGATTCGCTCGACCCATTATTTTCGATTTACGGCTAAAATAAATTTTTCTCATTTTATTCAATAACATATTCTTGCTTAGATAACTTTTTTACATAGGGATTAAGCATTTAGAACGATATAATGTTTAAAATAAGGGCACTTTACTCTTGACATTTTACGGTTTTTTCAATTTTCTGAAAAATCCTATCATTAGATTTTTTTAAAAATACGATAATCTTGCATAACTAACGTTTCTACATAGGGATTAAGCATTTAGAACGAAATCTAATGTCAGAAAATGGCACTTTACTCTTGACATTTTTCGGTTTTTTCAATTTTCTGGAAAATCCTATCATTAGATTTTTTTTAAAATACGATATTCTTGCTTAACTAACGTTTTTACATAGGGATTAAGCATTTAGAACGAAATCTAATGTAGGAAAATGGTACTTTACTCTTGATCGGTACGTTGGGACTTAGAAAATATTCGGGCGTACGCGGCGCGCTCGGCGCTTCGAACAGCTCCGGTGTCCCCATTATTTTCGATTTACGGCTAAAATAAATTTTTCTCATTTTATTCAATAACATATTCTTGCTTAGATAACTTTTTTACATAGGGATTAAGCATTTAGAACGATATAATGTTTAAAATAAGGGCACTTTACTCTTGACATTTTACGGTTTTTTCAATTTTATGAAAAATCCTATCATTAGATTTTTTTAAAAATACGATATTCTTGCTTAACTAACGTTTCTACATAGGGATTAAGCATTTAGAACGAAATCTAATGTCAGAAAATGGCACTTTACTCTTGACATTTTTCGGTTTTTTCAATTTTCTGGAAAATCCTATCATTAGATTTTTTTAAAAATACGATATTCTTGCTTAACTAACGTTTTTACATAGGGATTAAGCATTTAGAACGAAATCTAATGTAGGAAAATGGTACTTTACTCTTGATCGGTACGTTGGGACTTAGAAAATATTCGGCCGTACGCGGCGCGTCTCGGCGCTTCGAACAGCTCCGGTGTCCCCATTATTTTCGATTTACGGCTAAAATAAATTTTTCTAATTTTTTTCAATTACATATTCTTGCTTAAATAACTTTTTTACATAGGGATTAAGCATTTAGAACGACATGTTGTTTAAAATAATGGTACTTTACTCTTGTGATTTTTCGGTTTTTTTTGATTATTTTGAAAAATAAATTTTTGTAATTTTTTTAAATACGATATTCGTGATCAGTGAACGATTTCACATATGGATTAAGCATTTAGAATCGTGCGGACGCGTTATTAAAAAAGTTTACTCGATGCGATGGGACTTTAAAAAGTTTGTGAAAATTTTCATATTGGGAAAAAATGTGTAATTTTTTGTCTAGTTTACGGTAGTGTAATTTATTTTAATGTTTACTATAAAAATTTTTTTCGTTCGTTCACGCGCTATGTTACAACAGCACGGCCGGGCGGTCTGTTGCCGCAGCGGTTTACACTCATAAGCGCGCGTGCTATTCGGCCGGCGGCGCCGGCGTCCTTGCCGGCCGTTCGGTATCTATAAGAGATACACGGTCCGTGCGAGGCGGACGGAGCAGAGCGGGTTTTGGGCCAATTCTACGATCTCGGTCGAGAAGCTGTCTCAGAGCTCCTTCGGGGCTTCGGTCCTGACTGTTTCGTGCCGTTTACGTTACGGACTTTTCTCCACACAGCGTGGCCACGGGTCGGTGTCTTTGACCGAATGGCCCATATGTGGCAAGCCCTACGGGGTTGGTTACCCGTATGCACTTTGTATGTATACTCGTACTCACTGAGCAATCGACTCTTCTGTCCGAGCGATGGAAAAATTTTTTAAAATGCATCTGTAAGATTTGGAAGCAAATCGTACCAATTGAAAACTGTGGCTAAAATGAATAGCCCAGTGGAGAGAGAAAACTATCAAAAAACTGATTTTTTAAATCAAGAGGTGTCAGAAATCGAAATGCCTAGCGCGAGCGGAAGAACACGCTTTCTCGCCAGTCCAGCATGTGTCCTGTCCGTTCTTCCTCGGCTTGCCGATTTTGCCCAGATCAGAGGTTTCGTGCTTCCGGCGGTCAGAAGATCAGCGTGAGCGTACGCGCTTCCACGACTATGGCATCACCCATGTACTTTTTCCTTTGAATATATTTGAGTACATAAAAAATATTAAAACATATAGAGAGAACTGTGTCTTGGATCTTAAAAATTTGTCAATAGCGATGATATATTATTACTTAACTTGAAGTATTTGTACGTTTTAGCTGGGACGTACATTTATCTTACAAGATGTTAATAGCGAGACTCTTGAAGATAAAATTATCTTGTGATTTTATGAAGGCAAAGATAGAAACGTACGAAGCTGGCGTACGTAGAAAAATGTGATTTTATGATAGAACAAAAATATAATACGTACGTTTTTGGGCGTACGGTAAAATATCTGTATGGTAGAAAAATGAAAGAAATTGAGCGTTAAAGAAGATATGTTACAAGCGCGGAATGTGGCAAAACTTGTACATATTTGAAAGAGAAAAATGGTGTGTCGACCTGACATATATATATGAAACAGGCGACGATGGAAAAGGATTTAAATTTTGTCCATTTTATATATACATATTGTATAGTTCCCTGGTTGATCCTGCCAGTAGTCATATGCTTGTCTCAAAGATTAAGCCATGCATGTCTCAGTACATGCCGTATTAAGGTGAAACCGCGAATGGCTCATTAAATCAGTTATGGTTTCTTAGATCGTACTAAAATTTACTTGGATAACTGTGGTAATTCTAGAGCTAATACATGCAAAACAGAGTTCCGACCAGAGATGGTAGGAACGCTTTTATTAGATCAAAACCAATCGGTGGCGGGTGTTTACACTCGTCCATCGTTTGCTTTGGTGACTCTGAATAACTTTGTGCTGATCGCATGGTCTTATAGCACCGGCGACGCATCTTTCAAATGTCTGCCTTATCAACTGTCGATGGTAGGTTCTGCGCCTACCATGGTTGTAACGGGTAACGGGGAATCAGGGTTCGATTCCGGAGAGGGAGCCTGAGAAACGGCTACCACATCCAAGGAAGGCAGCAGGCGCGCAAATTACCCACTCCCGGCACGGGGAGGTAGTGACGAAAAATAACGATACGGGACTCATCCGAGGCCCCGTAATCGGAATGAGTACACTTTAAATCCTTTAACGAGGATCCATTGGAGGGCAAGTCTGGTGCCAGCAGCCGCGGTAATTCCAGCTCCAATAGCGTATATTAAAGTTGTTGCGGTTAAAAAGCTCGTAGTTGAATCTGTGTGTCACAGTGTCGGTTCATCGCTCGCGGTGTTTAACTGGCATTATGTGGTACGTCCTACCGGTGGGCTTTGCTCTTCACGGGGCGGTCCAACTAATATCCCATCGCGGTGCTCTTCACTGAGTGTCGAGGTGGGCCGGTACGTTTACTTTGAACAAATTAGAGTGCTCAAAGCAGGCTACCTTCGCCTGAATACTGTGTGCATGGAATAATGGAATAGGACCTCGGTTCTATTTTGTTGGTTTTCGGAACCCCGAGGTAATGATTAATAGGGACAGATGGGGGCATTCGTATTGCGACGTTAGAGGTGAAATTCTTGGATCGTCGCAAGACGGACAGAAGCGAAAGCATTTGCCAAAAATGTTTTCATTAATCAAGAACGAAAGTTAGAGGTTCGAAGGCGATCAGATACCGCCCTAGTTCTAACCATAAACGATGCCAGCTAGCGATCCGCCGAAGTTCCTACGATGACTCGGCGGGCAGCTTCCGGGAAACCAAAGCTTTTGGGTTCCGGGGGAAGTATGGTTGCAAAGCTGAAACTTAAAGGAATTGACGGAAGGGCACCACCAGGAGTGGAGCCTGCGGCTTAATTTGACTCAACACGGGAAACCTCACCAGGCCCGGACACCGGAAGGATTGACAGATTGATAGCTCTTTCTTGATTCGGTGGGTGGTGGTGCATGGCCGTTCTTAGTTGGTGGAGCGATTTGTCTGGTTAATTCCGATAACGAACGAGACTCTAGCCTGCTAAATAGACGTAATTATGGTATCTCGAAGGCTCTCGGCTTCTGCCGGTGGGGTTTTTACTACCAACGTACAAACAAATCTTCTTAGAGGGACAGGCGGCTTCTAGCCGCACGAGATTGAGCAATAACAGGTCTGTGATGCCCTTAGATGTTCTGGGCCGCACGCGCGCTACACTGAAGGAATCAGCGTGTGTTCCCTGGCCGAAAGGCCCGGGTAACCCGCTGAACCTCCTTCGTGCTAGGGATTGGGGCTTGCAATTATTCCCCATGAACGAGGAATTCCCAGTAAGCGCGAGTCATAAGCTCGCGTTGATTACGTCCCTGCCCTTTGTACACACCGCCCGTCGCTACTACCGATTGAATGATTTAGTGAGGTCTTCGGACTGGTGCGCGGCAATGTTTCGGCATTGCCGATGATGCCGGGAAGATGACCAAACTTGATTATTTAGAGGAAGTAAAAGTCGTAACAAGGTTTCCGTAGGTGAACCTGCGGAAGGATCATTACAATGTTCCAATATATCTCAAAGAGAGAGGA
This sequence comes from Megalopta genalis, assembly GCF_051020955.1. Classification (NCBI taxonomy): domain Eukaryota; kingdom Metazoa; phylum Arthropoda; class Insecta; order Hymenoptera; family Halictidae; genus Megalopta; species Megalopta genalis. The sequence continues at coordinate 232,826 of NW_027476138.1, forward strand.
GAGGAGGAGAGAAAATGAATTCGATTAGTTTGTGGATAAGAATTCATATAAAAAAAAAAGATATTGTTGAGCCCGCCAGATCATTCGTGCGTGATTTACACGGCCAGACGTGTGTACTACACGTATTAGGCCTTTGATCTGCGTTGCGTAGGCCACAACAAATCTTTCAAAGAGAGAGAGATATATGTGTTGTTGGGGTTTGTGATTATGAAGGTGCCCCAACGCACAAAAATATATAAAAATGTACAAAGTTGGGATGTGGTGTGGTGGAGAAGAGTTGGGCCCGACCAGATCATTCGTGCGTGATTTACACGGCAGACGTGTGTACTACACGTATTAGGCCTTTGATCTGCGTTGCGTAGGCCATCTTCCTTCCAAGACACACACGTGTTGGGGTTTGTGTGATTTTATGATAGTGCCTCAACACGGAAAAATAAGCGTACGAGAAGAGTTGGGCCCGACCAGATCATTCGTGCGTGATTTATACACGGCCAGACGCGTATTATATTACACGTATTAGGCCTTTGATCTGCGTTGCGTAGGCCATCTTCTCGATAGAGAGAAAGCCAATGTATTCTTTTTTCTTTCTTTACACACACACACACACAGTTGTAGTAGGACAGGGAGGGATGCGAGCGTGCTAATCACGCTTCCTCAAGTCTTCGCTGTGGTGTAAAAAAAAAAAAGAAAAAAAGGAATCGTTGGGAAAGTCCAAAGGACGAAAATATCGGGCAGTCTGAAGATAACTTAATGCTCGTTTACATTGGTATCAAGAGAGACCGGCTTGTGTAGCTCGTTTCAATGCTGTGTCGTTGTCATTGACACCCTACTCTGTTGCGCGCTAGTGGCAGCATGAGCGTGGGACGTATATATATATGACACCCAGCTAGAGCCGGCCGTGAGTCCGTCCGGTGTAAATAACGACGAAAGGAGAGAGAAACTTTTCGAATCCAGTATCGGGTTGATAATTGTCCAGTTTGAATATCCATATCCCCGTCGTTTTTGGAGGTGATATACTCTCTGTGTTTCTTCGATAGAAGGCTTTTCAATGTTCTATTCGCTCCGACCGTCGAACTTGCAAGAAAACAGTGGTTTTGGATTTGCTCGTACATATATATATGGTTTCGACGGAAATATCTCGTTCTTTAAGGGACAATTATGTCGTTGTACGACGACTCCCGAATCTCCTTCGCGCGCTGGTTGGAGCTCTTCGGGTATCGGCTTGTTCCGAAATATAACACAAAAATGTGGTGGATAGCAAATACACATTATATATATATGAGAGAATAAAAGGGAAAAATTACCCTGAACGGTGGATCACTTGGCTCGTGGGTCGATGAAGAACGCAGCTAATTGCGCGTCAACGTGTGAACTGCAGGACACATGAACATCGACATTTCGAACGCACATTGCGGTCCACGGATACAATTCCTGGACCACGCCTGGCTGAGGGTCGTTTACGTACTTATAAACTGCTTGCGTTGATGGCACTTGTTGCCTATATACGTACGAGCGAATGATGGGCGCTTCGTCGGCGTTTGTCGCGGTCCTATGAATATTGAGAAATTTTACGTACGTCTAACAGTCTTCGAGAGAGATGGAAATCGTGTTCGAACTAGCGTGAGTGTGGAAGGCGGTGTCGTGTGTCGTATATGTTTTATATACGTCCGCCCGTCTGAAACACCGCTTCGAAGCGGTGACAAAATCTTTTTCGGGACGATTCGTATTCGTAGAACTATCGAGATTTCACTGGTACATTTTCAACGCGCTCCCGACGTCGCCTGAAATGAAACGAGATGGGTTTAACCCACGAAAGCGTACTACACGAGTCTGTCCTATGTGAAGACTGTGTACAGAGATCGAACGAACGCATGAAAGAAATTGAACGAAAGAACACATAACCCGCAAAAATATATAGAGTAGAATTGTGACCGTTGCTTCGAATTTGAATTTATATGTATATATATATCATAGCCCCAGGGAGTGGAACCTATGAGTGTGGAAGGATGTCTCTTACCGTTATGTTGCCAGAGGAAAAAAAGTCTCTCTCTTCGTACGACACATTTGTGTACGAATTGTATCGATGGCTATATAGATCCGATGTTGCACATATTCTGAGTAAAGAACACCCCACCCGGGTTACCGTCCTAAAACTCTTCTATTGGTGTGGCTATG
>NW_027476138.1:237500-240000 GCF_051020955.1 Megalopta genalis
CCCATTGGGCGAAAGGGAATCCGGTTTCTATTCCGGAACCCGGCAGCGGAACCGCATACCATTCGGGCCCTCGTAAGAGTGTTCGTCGGGGTAACCCAAAATGACCTGGAGACGCCGTCGGGAGATCCGGGGAGAGTTTTCTTTTCTGTATAAGCGTTCGAGTTCCCTGGAAACCTCTAGCAGGGAGATAGGGTTTGGAACGCGAAGAGCACCGCAGTTGCGGCGGTGTCCGGATCATCCCCTCGGACCTTGAAAATCCAGGAGAGGGCCACGTGGAGGTGTCGCGCCGGTTCGTACCCATATCCGCAGCAGGTCTCCAAGGTAAAGAGCCTCTAGTCGATAGATTAATGTAGGTAAGGGAAGTCGGCAAATTGGATCCGTAACTTCGGGATAAGGATTGGCTCTGAGGAGCGGGGCGTGTCGGGCTTGGTCGGGAAGCGGGTCTGGCTGACGTGCCGGGCCTGGGCGAGGTGAACGGCTCTCGTGGCTGGGATCCGAGCTCGGTCCCGTGCCTTGGCCTCCCGCGGATCTTCCTTGCTGCGAGGCTTCCGTGGCGTTTCCCATCGGTGCGGTCGTCCTCTTCGGCCGCCATTCAACGCTCAGCTCAGAACTGGCACGGACTAGGGGAATCCGACTGTCTAATTAAAACAAAGCATTGCGATGGCCCCCACGGGTGTTGACGCAATGTGATTTCTGCCCAGTGCTCTGAATGTCAACGTGAAGAAATTCAAAAAAGCGCGGGTAAACGGCGGGAGTAACTATGACTCTCTTAACCATCAGTCTCATAGTTTAGCAAGCAGCCCCCTTCTCGTGGGTCCCGCCGCCAGTACCTCCTTTGGAGGGAAGCTAAGAGCTGCCTCTGCGAATCTGGCCAGTAGGGCTGCCACCCCTACTGGTCGAAACCTAACTGGCCCAAAGAATATAAAGAAAAAGCCTCGGATGGACGACACACCCATGTTCGGTGGTCGTCAAGGCGGCTCGTCCACTGGCGACGCCGCACCAGTTACTGAAGGCGGGTCGGGCTCCGTTCGTACCTCGAATGAGGGCTTCGCGTGTGAATATCCTGGATGCGGTCGGGTATTTTCCACCAAAACCGGCCGCGGAGTCCATCAACAGCGGGGTCATAAGGATTGGTATGATTCCCGTCAGGATACGACGCGGGTTAAGGCACGATGGTCACCTGAAGACTTAGCCATTCTCGCGAGACAAGAGACGCGACTGACTTTACAAGGTGTGACTTTCTTGAACCAGGAGCTTCTGAAAATAATACCCAACAGAACTCTTGAAGCAATCAAAGGGCAAAGGCGGAAGAAGGAATATAAGGCCATAGTTGAGCGTTTCCTCAATGAGATGCGCTCTCCTAACGATGCGGCCACTCTTCCTGCCATTGGAATCATTACACCTCCTACGATCGATACCAACCTCGAACCACACCTTCCTGACGTGACTTCGGGTGATCTCTCTCAAGAGACAGCCCGGAACTTGGTCTTGGAGTATTTACGGGGGCTACCGGCCTTTAATGATCACAATTTCAATACTGATGTACTCAATGAAATTGTGAGGTCCCTCAACACCTGGGAACAAGCGCGGATTATCGAAGAACTTTCTATTTACCTTCGCAAAACCTTTCTGATTCGTCGTAAGGTATCCGTGCCCAAGATAACAGCAGCTCCTAAGTCAGTATCGCGCCGAAAACTCCGCAGGGCTGAGTATGCTAAGGTGCAGAAGGCGTGGAAGCGAAACAGAACAACTTGTTTACGTGATATACTTAGGGATAAGAAGACGTCCTCGGCACCACCTGAGGAAGTCATGGTCCCATTCTGGGAGAAGATCATGACCTCGAAAGACACTATGACGCCCGGTACCACACCTGCAACGGGGGCTCTGACGGAACTATGGGCGCCTATCTCACCTAAAGAAATTAGGGCGGCTTTGCCTCCCTTGGGTACTGCGCCTGGACCAGATGGACTCTCCGCCAAAGAATTCCGAGGTGTTCCGATCAATATTTGGACGAGAATTTTTAATATCTTTGTCATATGTGGGAAACTCCCACAACATCTCTTGGAGTCTCGGACAACCCTCATACCAAAAAAAGACGGTGCCTCGGAACCCGGGGATTTCAGACCCATCACGGTCTCATCGACCATCACAAGAGCCTTCCACAAAGTCCTGGCCAACCGGATGGCTAAACTCATCCGGGTGGACCCGCGACAGAAGGCCTTTAGGCCAATTGATGGATGTTCCGAGAGCATTTTCCTAATGGATTTTATTTTAAAGTTCTCGAGACAGAACCACCAACCTCTGTTTATGGCGTCCCTGGATGTGGCAAAAGCCTTTGATTCGGTCACACATCAGACCATAGTAGATACTCTCCGATCATCTGGAGTTCCAAGTCCAATGGTTGAGTATATAGCGGAGACTTATGACCGATCGTGCACGCGGCTTCAATGTGGAGGCTGGGAATCTCATGCGATACACCCTACTTGTGGGGTTAAGCAGG